>NC_133344.1:5797365-6044865 GCF_030506205.2 Paramisgurnus dabryanus | reverse complement strand
AAGCTTTAAATGGGTTAGCACCCTCATATCTTAGAGAATTACTATCAGAATACAATCCATCACGCACACTACGGTCGCAAAATTCTGGTCTATTGATTATCCCTAGACTATCAAAAGTGTCTAAAAGTGGAAGATCCTTTTCCTACTTAGCCCCTAAGCTCTGGAATGATTTACCAACCGATGTCCGAGAATCAGACAAAGTCGATCATTTTAAATCTAGACTTAAAACTTTTCTCTTTGTAGAGCCCTGCTAAATTTGGGTCTACTAATTATTTTGTTATATTTTTATTTTACATTATAGTTTTCTAAATTGAAGCTTTAAAAATTTTAAATGAGAAAAAAGAATTTCAATTCATGTTCTGGATTTAATAACCTTGTAAAATATATACAAGTTTATAAATAGTAAAATACTTTCTTTTTGTTATGTTAAAGAAAGTTTAAAATGTGTTAATTACAAACAGAAGGGTTATATTTTAAAAAAATCTGTTATAAAAAAAGTGCGCTGTTGTTTAACCAATGAGATGGGTTTTTGACTGACCTCTGAAGGTCAGAGTGCGTCGGGACGTAGGAAGTGACTGTGCAAGAGAGAACGACACGAGGAGCTGGATGAACGTGTGCGAATCGCACTGTCCGGGTAAAAATAATACGCTAAAAGCTGAAATTGAGTTTGCAAACGGTGTAAGGACACTGGACAGATAAGAGACTGTTAAGAAAAATACTCGTGAATTAACTCTGTGTGAATAGTGTAAGAGTGTGCGTGATCGTGCTCAACGTGCACGCGTTCACGTGATGGACCAAGAGATGACGCAGTTTCTTTTAATATCAGTATTACGCGAGCTTTACGGGACTCTATAGTTTGCAATGTTACAGAAGATGAACTATTATAGTGTTTATTGAGTTCACAAACACCGCTGACACAGTCAACGCCAATAGTCATCTGCAGTGAGTACAAACGAAGAGAGTAAAGGCTGCGCGATTCTTCCAGAGAGAGACAGATGCTGCGTCGTGGCCTATATTGCAACTTTGGTTTGTTTACATCATCGGATGGATTCGCACACCGTTGTTCGTGGATGGATGCTACTGAAAATCGGATCGGCTGATCTGATAATTGTGTCTTCATTACTTTCTTCTTCACTTTCACTGTTCCTTGGATTTCGTGAGTACTCTAAACTTGCACACATTCACATGAGCTCCAACGTAGCGCGCCAACGAAAGACTTAAATCCCAGCTGGGTAATATTTCTTTTGTGGGGATATTTGTTTTGTTTTGTTTTGTTTACATTTGTTTTGAGTGTTTCATATCGAGTTATTGCCTGTGATGTACATGTGCACATTGAAGTGTGAGTTAACTTCTGCTCTAAAGTTGATTCCTGTGATCTGAAACTATTTGATACGAATCAAACGAAAAGAAAACAAGAGTAACTTACATCAGTTAATAAATATTTGTGTTAATGGTTTATACAGCATAACATCTCCTGTGATTCTTATGTAAAGAGAGAGGGACAAAGTTAAAGGGGGCATGTAATATAATTTGAGATTTATTTTAAAGTGTTGTACTAATACCTTTACTATTTTGTGCTTATAGTTAAGTATTTTCTGAGTAATAGAAGTGAAAATTTACAAGAAAACTATAATCTGAAGCCCGGGGTGAATTATATTAGTTATTTTTTTGGTTACTTTGGTATTAAATATTATACCTTAAGTAAATTTAGATGTGCCTCTCATGTGTAAACTTAAATTGTAAGTTTCCCTAGACATAATTTGAGCCAGTTAATCGGTGAGAGGGCTACATCTTCAACAAAGCATTCGCGTAATTTGTCTAGTAAAGGTTCTTAACTCGCAATAGTTATTTTCACGGAACAAAGCACTCACGGTCATAACACAGACCAAACAAATAAATAAATAAAACCTTTTCTGCATGAACACTTAAAATGAATTGCATTAAATAGTTTGCCACCGTTTGCCACTGAACCTGCATTAACGACGACAGTGGGGCTTCCGGCCTTAGTCAAACGGTTTGGCACGTATGGTTGGGTTGCGATTTTGGTGCTTTCGTGTGTCTTGTGAATAGTATGCCATACCGACCCGTTTGCCACTGAACCTGCATTAACGACGACAGTGGGGCCTCCAGCCTTAGTCAAACGGGTTGGCACGTATGGTCGGGTTGCGATTTTGACGCTATCGTAAGTCTTGTGAATAGTATGCCATACAGACCCGTTTGCCACTGAACCTGCATTAACGACGACAGTGGGGCCTCCAGCCTAGGTCAAACGGGTTGGTATGTATGGTCGGGTTGCGTTTTTTCGCGCTTTCGTGTGTCTTGTGAATAGTATGCCAAACAGACCCGTTTGCCACTGAACCTGCATTAACGACGACAGTGGGGCCTCCAGCCTTAGTCAAACGGGTTGGTATGTATGGTCGGGTTGCGTTTTTCGCGCTTTCGTGTGTCTTGTGAATAGTATGCCATACATACCCGTTTGCCACTGAACCTGCATTAACGACGACAATAGGGCCTCCAGCCTTAGTCAAACGGGTTGGCACGTATGGTCGGGTTGCGATTTTGGCGCTATCGTAAGTCTTGTGAATAGTATGCCATACAGACCCGTTTGCCACTGAACCTGCATTAACGACCGCAGTGGGGACTCCAGCCTTAGTCAAACGGGTTGGTATGTATGGTCGGGTTGCGTTTTTCGCGCTTTCGTGTGTCTTGTGAATAGTATGCCATACATACCCGTTTGCCACTGAACCTGCATTAACGTCGACAGTGGGGCTTCCGGCCTTAGTCAAACGGGTTAGCACGTATGGTCGGGTTGCGATGTTTTTGCGGTTTTCTTCTGGTCCTGTAAATGGTATACAATATAGACCCGTTTGCCACTGAACCTGCATTAGCGACGACAGTGGGGCTTTAGGCCTTAGTCAAACGGGTCGTCAGGTTTCATTTTCTCTTAAAGATCGGAAGGTGACCCTTATTTACTATATATACCCTCGCATTGGGCCCCCAATTTGCTAAATCCTCAACTGTGGATAATATAATTATGCCGCAATAGTTAGTCTGTCTGGAACTAAGCTGAGTTAAACCACATCACTGTGTGACACTTCAATACATATGAACGGCCGCTACGCTAATACGATTTTGTTTTTCTCTCCCTGTCTCGTCCTCGACCCGAGGACAACGAGACAAACAGACCCAGTCCCGGTAGATGTGAAAGTCGGCACACCTCTGATCTACTGGCCGTCCTTCAACGTGATGCCCAGCTGATGCCTGACCAACGATCACCGGCAGAACCGCTTAATCTCCGCTAAATCTCCTTATCCGTTCTCCCAAGGGTTTTTCCCTCCTAGGACTTATTTTTCCTCGGATAAAAGCCCGGGGTTTTTTTTCTCCTAGGGGGTTTTTCACCCCGGGGAGGCAGCCTTTTTGGGCTTTACTTAGCTTCCTCTTCTATACGTTGCTTTAGTAATACGTGCACTTATAATATTGAGTCATAGCCGCAGCAAATTTAACTGCTCATGCTATCATGTATTTTGTTGTGCTATCTGTCGTTTTTCTGTGCTTTTCACTGCTTCTATTTATGTAAAGCTGCTTTGAAACAATTGACTTTTGTGAAAAATGCTATATAAATAAAATTGAATTGAATTGAATTGAATTGTATCAGACATGATGCTTAATAAGTCAATTTTTCTAATGATTTCTAATACATTTTCATTTTTGAGATGCAAAAAAGTGATTTTCCATCCTTTTTAGCTATTGGGCAGTTCTTCTTTATAGACAAAAGTATTTATTGACTGGCACATTGTTGAACTACAGTTACCTTTTGTTTTATGTGGTGCTCAACTATTTACATTTTCATGAATAAAGATATCACACCTCATACAATGTGTAAGTATGTTTACATCACCATAAAACTATAACATTATGAACCTAACATTACATGTTGTAACGTAGGGCTGCGCACACATGCGAGAGAGAGAGGAATCCAAATGCAATGAGGTTTATTGGTAAAATCCCAAAAGGACAGGCAAACAAATCCAAATAGGGTAATCCAAAAGCCAAGACTATGAAAACACTTGGTATGCAGGAGTTACTCTGACAATATTTTGCAGTGATATGATCTCAATGAACCAGAATTATATGGAACAAACAGGAAGTACAAAGTGAAGTGTGACATGACAAGATTTCAAAATAAAAGACTGGAAACAGAACATGATATCAAAATAAAAGACCTGACAACAAAACAAACAGAACACAAGACAAAACCCTTAAAGAACCCCCCCTCTAAAGGGCGACTCCTGGAGCCCAAAAAAACAAACATATACAGAGTCCGTGGGTGGGTGGGCCAGGATCTTGTGGCAAAAGCAGGGCTAGTCCAGAGGACTGGGGCGGTCCTGGGTCGCGTGGCCGGACGGTCCAGGGTCAAGGGGCAGACGTGGACCTGGGTAATGAGGCAGCAGCGGACCTGGGTCATGAGCAGGGCTTTACGCTAACCTTTTTCCCAAGGAGTACATGTGCTCCTAAATGAAAAAATGTAGGAGCACAGAAAGAAATATAGGAGCACAGTGAAAAAAGTTTATTAAACTGCTCAATTCATAAGGATATTCTATTCCCGCACTATATGCAGATTTAATGTAGGCCAAAGTTCACGTCACCAAAAGCAGCAGATATAAGCTGCATTTTATTGATCATAAGCTCCTTTTTAAAATAAGTGATAGGAGAGAGCGACGGCAGCACTGATAGCCTAATATCATTTCCTATTAATGAATATGATTGTGTGTTGAGCGTCTACGACAGGGCTATACAATTAGTTTGTCATGGGGGCCGGTTCATGAAAAGCATCTCAAATGAGGGGCCAGAGATACATCAATGACTACATATAAATGTAAATGCTGGTGATCTTGCGCTAACTTGTGACGCAGCCACTGAAGCTTCCGTGTCATCATCATACAATATACGAACCATGTCGCACAGTGTGATAAGGTCTTATAGGAGGGCAAAAATCCTGCAGTGTATTCCGGGCTTAATGCTGAGTTTACACAAAACGCGTTTTGGGCGTCAAAATCGCGTCTACCGCGCCTAGTTTGCCGCTTGAACACTTTGAAGGCATTCGCGAGTGTAGAGTGGAGTAGACGCGTCGAAAAAGCAAGCATTTGACCCGTGTCCGAGGCAAAATCCGCTTCTTGTGGGAGGGGCAACTGCTGTGCGAGTGTCTGTTTGCAAGATGACTGATGTTGATTGTGCATTTATCAAGAGAGTTACCAGTTTGTATTTGGTAACCTTACCATAAGGGGAAAATAAACGGCTCGGGTCGATAAACTTCACGTGACTCAAAAGTGAAGTGTGTATTATAATTTACCAGGTTGCCCAAAGTCCTTACTGACACTCTTCCAAGCGAGGTCCTTTTTATTCTTGTCTCCTCTATAGAAATAACAACTTGTGTCATAGCTCCGACGAGTGATTGCTTGAGTGAGTGACTCCGGGCGGGGCTGCCACCACAGCAGCAGGCAGGCTCCTGATTGGTTAACGCGTCGCGAAGTTCCGCCAAAGTTCAAATGTTTCAACTCGGGCGCCAGCGGCAAATTCGCGTTAACCGCAAAATGCACAAAAGCACTATTCACGCTTATCGCGCACGACGCTCAATTCGCGCGAGCTTCACGTGCGAATGAGGCGGAAACGCGTCTTCCGCTGCGTACCGGAAGACACTACAGTGAAAGGGTTTCTCTCCAGTATGAACTCTCTGATGGACTTTTAATTTACATGGATAAGAGAACCTCTTTCCACATTGTTCACAAACATAAGGTTTCTCTCCAGTATGACGTCTCTGATGATCTCTGAATTGAGATGATCTGGAGAAGGTCCTTCCACATTCAGCGCAGACGTAAGGTTTCTCTCCAGTGTGAACTCTCTGATGAGATTTTAAGGAAGCTGACTGAGTAAACGTCTTGTCACATTGAGAGCGTTTGAAAGGTTTTTCACCTGTATGGATTCTCAGGTGTTTTACTAAACTATCATGTCGATTAAAACTCTTCCCACAGACACTACAGTGATGTTGTTTTTCTCCAGTATGAACTCTTTCATGGACTTTTAATTCAAATGAATTAGAGAAGCTCTTTCCACAGTGAGCAAAGACATAAGGTTTCTTTCCTGTATGAACTCTCTGATGAGATTTGAAGTTACTTGACTGAACAAATGTCATGTCACACTGATAGCATTTGAAAGGTTTTTCTCCAGTATGAAGTCTCTGGTGAACTTTAAGATGGTCTTTGGTTCTGAAGTATTTTCCACATTCAGTGCAGTAGAAAGGCTTTTCACCACTGTGTGTCGTCATGTGAACATTTAGTTTATAGGAAGAGAGACAAATCCTCCCACACTGCTCACAGTGAAACTGCTTCTTCTTCTTCTTCTCCTTGTGGTCTTCTGAATTAAGTTTCTTCTCTTGTAAGGTAGTAAAGCTGATCTCAGATCTGGTGAAGAGTTTCTCTTCTGTGTGTTTTCTCTCATGTCTCTCTAAATGTCTCTGTGAGCTGAATATCTTTCCACAGGTGATGCAGGAAAGAGTTTGTGCAGTCAGTCGCTCTTTTGATGTTGAGGACGTTATTTCTATATCCAAACATGAATTACTCTTCACATCTGAAAGAAACATGAAACAATTAAATTGTCTTTTTACTCTTATACACAAAGAAGGATGACGAATTGAGATTCTGTATCTTGTTCTAGATTCACACATATAGGCCTAGTCCACACAGACGCGGATATTTTCATAACCAGAGTTTTTCCTCCTGCGGGTAAAAAAAAATCCCCTACACACATTCTTGGTTTAAATGAAATCTCCGCCTGCATGAACAAGCTAAAAAACGTGATCGCGCACTGTCAAGTGCATGTTACACCAGCAGGCAGTGATATAACCGTAGAGCCACGTTGGCCCTCCAGGTTGGGGGTTGGTCACAGGGCTAACAACCCAGTACCATAAAAAAGTTGTTACAGAAACAGCAACAGGGGAAATAAACACTACTGTGTGGGATGGGCTTTCAAGGTCATCGAATGATACTTTTATGATTGGCCGTAGTGAAAGCCGAAAGGAAGCTACTGACAGGAAGTTGGAAGTCCTGAACGCCAAAATTAAGACCAAGATCGGTTTCTGGAATGTACGAACCATGTACTACGAGGCAGGAAAAACGGCCCAAGTAACATGTCAAATGAGGCGCTAAAATCTGCACATACTGGGCATCAGTAAGAGCAGATGGACAGGATCGGGCAGACAGAGGACCAACATGGGGGTGACAGTACTTTACTCTTGTCGAGATGACAACCAACACCATGAAGGGGTAGCTATCATCCTTAAGAAAGGTATAGAGAAGTGCCTGATGGAGTGGAAACCTATCAACAGCAGACTCGTGAAAGTAAGGATGAGAGGGAAACACATTAACACTACCATACTCCAGTAGGGATGTAACGATTCAACCGCGTGTCCCATTAAAAATGCCTGTCTGAAATCGATTCTGAATCACAAGGCTGTGATTCTTTGTTTCATGCACAGCTTGTGCGTGTATGTCACAGGTCGGAGCGGACCCGAGATAGCTAAAGGGTCACGCCCCTTCCTAGTTTCCACCTCGAGGAGGTTCCCAAAGCCACCTCAATGACCAGACACACAAGGTACGAGTAATATTAAAATAAACTTTATTAAATATTTAAAAAGAAGGGATAGGTGAAGGAAAAAGGGGGGGGGATTTAAAATAAGGGCCTCTTCTGGCCTCCAGGCGAGTTACACAGGAAAAAGGGGGGGCACAGCCTTTTGGGGTCTCTTCTATTGGTGGCGCCCTCCGCTGTCCTGGAGGCAGAAATCTGTTGCTCGGGGCAGTGAGCACAGTGGGTATCCTTCAGATATGGGTCTATAATGTTCCTCCTGTGGGGCGGGCTTGGGGCTGCAACACAAGATCACACGGCACCTTTGATGATAACTTTCTCTCTTACTTGCAGGTGGATTTGCGGCAATGGATATGACGAGTGCTTGCACAGGTAACTTGTTGGATGCCTTCCTCCTTCAGAGGCTCGCTGGAACACAAAGCATATGGCAACTTTAACTTTAACTTTTCTCTCTTACTTGCAGGTAGACTGGTGGCAGTGGCTATGGTAAGTACTTTCACAGGTTACTGGTTGGATGCTTCCCTCCTTTAGGGGCTCACGCTGTAACACAAATCACACGGCACCTTTAACTTTCACCTTTTCCTCTTACTTGCAGGCAGACTGGTGGCAGCAACTATGGTAAGTATTTCCACAGGTAACTGGTTGGATGTCTTCCTCCTTTAGGGGCTCAGGCTGTAACACAAATCACACGGCACCTTTTACTTTCACCTTTTTCCTCTTACTTGCAGGCATACTGGTGGCAGCAGCTATGGTAAGTATTTCCACAGGTAACTGGTTGGATGTCTTCCTCCTTTAGGGGCTCAGGCTGTAACACAAATCACACGGCACCTTTAACTTCAACGTTCTTCCTCTTACCGGTGGACTGGTGGCAGCGAATAGGGTGAGTATTTTCACAGGTAACTGGTTGGTCGTTTTCCTCCTTTAGAGGCTCAGGGCTGTAAAACAATTCACACGGCACCTTTAACTGAGGCTATCTCTCTTTCATAGGCGGGCTGGTGGCAGTAAATGCGGTGAATACTTTTACAGGTAATTACGTCGTTGACTTTCTTCTGTGAAGGCTCAGTGCCGTAACACAAGGTGTGGGTGCAGTGGAAAGATCTACTCACAAACCAGCCGTGGTGAGATGGATTCTTGTGGTTTTTACCTCCCAGTCCTCAGTCACCACTAGAGGGTGAATTCCCCTCTGACGAGCCGAACGCTTCCCTCTCCTCTCCGTAGGTGTATCTTCAGAGATCTGGACAGGGGCGTACCCTTGAAGAGACTCCGTGACAACAAATTACTGTACTTTTACACACACTGGGTTTTCCTTTTCATACACATCAGCACTCAAATTTCTACTCACACCAGGGTCATGGCATTCAATGTGATCTACCACCAACTGCACCAACTCCACGACAGGGGCTCTCAATGCCACACCCGTCTCTACACAAACCCACTGCACAGCAGATGTATAATTAACACTTCGCCCACCGCACGGTTTCTTCTCCTGCAACTGACTCACTGTAGTGGCTCCTGACAACAGATACACAGCACAACACTTCACAGCATCAAGTGTAACACTCAGCAAAGTCAAAACTCACCCACGACACACCTTGTGACAATAAGTAAGGTCAGGCCACGATCTTCCCGGAGCCAGCTATGGACCGGCGCCCCGCCGTCAGTTATAATGAAGGCTGGTGTCGAATATAGCTGTAGCAAGGGTTCTCGTTTCCGACAATAATACACAACCGGCTCACCCTCCACTTTGCTCCGTGACGGGGCCGCTATCTTCGTTCACTGGGGGCGCACACACACATGAAACGACAGGTTCTCAATATATACACATTCCACAGTAAATTCCTTGTACTCACTGTAAGTTGTCACACTCTCTTAGACTGCGGGGCACCTGCACAGTGAAGCTGCATATAATTCCAGTCCAGTTTCATCCAATGATTTCAAATGAAGAGATACATGTCAACACTTCCACAATGTCAAGAACTTCCCGTATACTCAGCCAACGATCTCTTCTCTTCTGTTTCTACTCACAGTTTGTTCATTCCTCCGTCTGCTCGCCACAACAGCACCAGCATCCTCTTCACCACCGTAGCAATAAGCTCAGTAATTCAGTAGCCCGATGGGCAATGAAGCAACCCGAAGTGACAACAGCAACTCAACTCAACAACGCGCACTAACCTCTGATTTTCTTCTCCCTTTTGTACTCCTTCGCTTCCTTACGTCCTCCAATCCTCGATCGCTGCGTTTATTAAACACACCTGCGCATCATTAGCTTGATTTTGGTCGCGGCATTCTCCCGGAGATTCTGCCCTGCGTTCCAGTTCGTTTTTTTACGAACTTCCCTCGCTAACTTCCCTCAGTCTCGTTCACTCGGATGTACGTCATTGCTTACGTTGTACGAGTGCCCACTACTGCTAGAACACTTGAAGTGGGTTCAAATGGATCGCCCTAAGCCCTTGATCACATGGAAAGTGAAGACCGCCCCCTCCATGTGCAAAGCGCGAGTTGCTGAAGTGACGTCACAATCGTGTTGCATTGTGGGATATGAAGCTGCATGAAGTGTACATATGAAGTAGACTCGCTCCCTCGGTCAAAATCGAGGGAGCGAGGGTCTGTCCATACAAACTTCCCTCGTCCACTTGACGAAGTGGAACGCACTTCAAAATGGCGACAGGGATTCCCCCGAGGGGAAGTGCTTAGGGAAGTTTGCGAGTGTGTGTCTAAAACTGGAGTGGAACGCACCCCTGGTGTAACTACTCATGCCGCCGGGCGGAACTCAACTCTGTGCGGAACCAATCTTCTCCAATTTTGGTTCCGCCCCTTGCATTTGTCACCGTGTGACATGTACAACGGCATTTGGTCAGTAGGAAGTCCTTATCAATCTAAAATCTTAACGAGTCAGAGTCGTTTATAACGTGCATTTAAAAAAGCAACACTCGTTAAAGAAAATCATTTAAAATATTCTTTATTATCATGAAAATACCGAAAACAATTTGAAGAACAGTGATATAAATATTCCTGTAGACATTTCCTGGAAAAGCATTCGTAGTGCTACTTCTTCTGTGAAACAAGACGGGAGCGCCCCCTGGCATTCGGATGTGCCTGAATTTCACCATAATTTATTCAATATTATTCATTGAGAAAACACGCATTTGCCCGGTTAATCGTTACACCCCTATACTCCAGTGTTACGCCCCAACAAATGACAGCGATGAGGAAGAAAAAGATGCCTTTTACGAACAACTGCAAGCTGAACTGGAAGCGGCATTAGGACACGTTCCAAAAAAGTTATTGGTGACCTGAATGCCAAAAGTTGGGAGCGATAAAACAAACTGCGACCGAGCAATGGGAAGTGAAGGATGTGGATCCATGTATGAGAATTGAAAACGGCTACTAAAACTTTGTACCTCATATGACCTCATCATAGGAGGAACTCCCTTTCTGCACCATGACACACATAAACTTATCTGGTGCTCCATCAACGGAAAAGACAAGAACTAGATAGACCACCTTATGATAAATGGAACCTGACATCACTTCTGAATGTCAGAGTAAGGAGAGGAGCGAATGTCAATAGTGACCACCACCTGGTAACAGCGGTCCTGAAGCTCAAATTAAGGAGATCAGGACAAAAAGAAATGGACCGGCAACATCTCCATGTAGGGAGACTATGTGACCCCAAAATAAAAACTGCCTTCATCCTGAAGTTAAATAATAGGTTCCACGCTCTGAAAGAATGAGGACCTCATGCAACCAGATACTAATCAAATTAATAACAAGTGGGAACAAATCAAGAAAACGTATTTAGAAACCAGCGAAGCTTGTCAGGGAACAAAAAAACATAAAAAGAAGGAATGGATAACAACTGACAACTGGCAATAAAGTCTGAGAGGCTGCAAGAGAAGCACAAATCAGAATACAGGGAAGTAGACCGAATTGTAAAGAAGAAGATAAGAGCAGACAAGAGGGCATACATGGAAGATTAGGCTTGGGAATCGAGAATCGATTGGAACCGGGACTAGCTTTGCGATTTTCCCGGAATCATTCAAAAGTTTAAATTTCGATTCCTAGTTTCGATTCACAGTCCGCCGACCGGAAAAATAAACCGCTGAACACCAATGAAGAAGTGTCTGTTTCATGCATAGGAGGGTGCACGTCGAACGTAATAAAGCACCTCGTTCATTGAGTAGAAATAAATGTGTGCAGCGTCTTTGACGCGCTGCGCCGACCGTCCTCCGCTGCCTCTTCCTCTGTCTCTGACCCCCAGCTTGGCACCGCAGTGACTGCACTGCAGTCCGTATCAAGTAAATCAATACATATACAATGAGGGCTCGCTAAATTTCAAAATCTCTGGTAGAAAAAAGAAACACTAAAACAATTTTAGTCTCTGAAAACAAAAGGACTTATTATTTTTAAATTACTTGAGTTCACGCTTTTTGCTGAGCACAAGAACAAGCGCGTACTTGTGAAGAGCAGACCCGGGATGCAGAGGAGCGCGCATCTCAGACGTGAACACGAAAGGAATAATGGGTTTAACTATGCTTTCAGTTGTGAGGATAGTAATGACTGACAAGACGATGCTGTACATACTACCTAACAAAATCTGAGAGAATGCAAAAACATAAAAAAAATTTTCCTATGATAGCCCGACGGGCAGAGCGAAGATGCATTTTGGTAACCCAACAGGAATTCGCAATAGCCCAGTCGTTGGGCTAGCGATTTTGCGAGCACTGAAAAGAATGCCTTGCGCCAAAATTGAGCTAACAAATTAGCCCATGTATTTTTTCATAGACAATTTACGAGCTAAGAGTGCGAATGTTAGTTAGCCCATCAGTGGGAGCACGGTAACATGTTCAAGTACCTGCAGCAGCATCATACACTCATGTGTAAATGTGTTTTCATGAGGTTTTCAAAAATAAAGCTCTCTTGAGGAAAGTGTACCCCTGTAAAAATATATTCATAATTTATAATATTTATATTCAAGTTCATAGATTTGATATTTATATTGTAGTTGAAAACAGCCATGTGAGAAATTAATAGTAAAGTTTATAAACTTTTGACTTTTTATGAAATTAAAATTGATGGAGAAGGTCAGACTATTTCCTAGCTCATTTAAAATATCCTAAACATTTTTGACCCTGCCTCTTAAAAGAATCGGAATCGAGAATCGTTAGGAACCGGAATCTAAACAAGGAATCGGAAATGGAATCGGAATCGTTCAAATTCAAACGATACCCAACCCTATGGAAGATCTTGTGAAACAAGCAGAAGATGCAGCCCGACTAGGTGTGCAAGGGATTGTGTACAGGACCACCAATAAGATCTGTATAAAGTAACACGGATGCCCCAATTACAAATAGACAGGGACGACTTATTTTAAGGGCAGAGTACTTCACTGAAATCCTCAATAGACCACCACCTACAGTAGAAGCTGACGCTGAGCTGGATATTAACATGGAACCACCAGAGAAAGAAGAAATCATTGCCGCCATCAAATCCTTGAAAAATGGGAAAGCACCTGGACAAGACAGCCTAAATGCTGGGATGTTCAAGGTAGACCCAGGGCTGGCAGCTAAAGTGCTGAAGCCACTGTTCACAGCCATATGGGTGGAGAAGAAGATACCTGATGACTGCACAAAAGGCATCAAAGAAAGGTGCTCTGAGCAATTGCAACATCTGGCGCGGCATCACCCTTTTGTCTATTCCTAGTAAAATCCTTGCCAAAATCATTGTACAGAGAATATCAGGTACAATTGATGACCAGCTTAGAAAGGAACAAGCAGGATTCCGGAAAGGTAGAGGGTGTTTTGAATAACGCAACATTATCGAGTGGCAAACGCACAATTTTTTTTTTTTACCTTTATTTAACCAGAAAGAAAACTCATTGAGATTAAAAATCTCTTTTCCAAGAGCGTTCTGGCCAAGACAGGCAGCAGCACAAATTAACAAGGTTACAGACATAACAACATGAAACATGTAACATAAAACATATATGTTAATATAACTAACATATAACTAAACTTTGTGGACTTTAAAAAAGGCCTTTGACAGCATACACAGAGACAGCCTTTGGCGAATACTACGAGCATATGGGATCCCAAACGAAATGGATCTTTTCATCAAGAGCTTCTATAGCAACTTTACATGCCAAGGTGGATGATGATGTGTCAGAGCGTGTTCCGCCTCCCCAATGTTATTCAGTGGGATATTAGACCAACTAAACAATTTAATTACACTTCAGTTATCTTTTTTCCGAAGCTGGTTTCTGTCATACTGTAGTTTTTATCACGCTGAGGAAAATAAAGTTTTTGTTTTTAAAATAAGTTTGTTTTTAGTTAGTTATTTACTGCTATGTAAGAATTTATAGTGTTAGCTGTTGAAACAAGCTCATTCCTCTAAAAGGCTTGATAATCATAAAAGGTAATCTCAGTTTAAGCCATACAATAATATAACCTGAAGTAATACTTTCTTAATAGTAGTATGGGAGCAAATGTGAGACTTCTTGAACCAACCAACACAGGTCAAGACATCTATCTAAATATTATCTGAGCACACAGCTGGGTAATAAGATAGCCTGATCATACAAATCCCAGGACCCATTTAGGCACAGTAAGAGATATAGGGGTCATTTGTAGTATTAGTCTTAATTTACATTTAACTCTTTCCCCGCCATTGACGAGATATTTCATCAATCAAGAGAAAACGCTTCGCCGTCAATGACGAGTATTTCTGTCGTTCCACAATACCGCTATTATCCACTAGGTGGCAACTTTTTAAACCCGGAAGTATTTCCCTATGGCAAGCTGCTACATGTCCGTGTCTGTTTTAAAGATCGCTCTGAATGGGATCTCTATGAAAAGTCCGTCACAAAAATGGAATTGTCTCTGCTTTTTGCTGTGGTGTTTTTGCAGAAACCTACCCATATTCAAAAGCTGATTACAAAAGAACTACTGAAGGTAGGATGAAACGTTTTTTTTTTATTGAAAGCAGAGGGTCTGTTCTTTCATTTGATATATTGTATGTTTATATTTGAAGAAGAACATTTTCTGGAAGGCATTAAACTTTTGTGAAAATCATGAAAAACGCTGGCGCTGGCTGGCAACTTTTTTTAAAAACGCTGGCGGTAAAAGAGTTAAAGGGATACTTCATTAGCATTAGGGGTGGGAAAACAGGTTTGAAACTATAAAGTGTTAACACTGACTTTGCTCAGGGTTCAATCTGACTCTACTGAACCCAAAGTATGACGTGCTTTGTCACTGCTACCACAATAAACTACTTTCATCAAGATTTTCAACGTCCTCCTCATTTTTTCTTACAGTTATAAAAACGGTGGTTTCATGATTGACAGCTTTGATGTGCACATTCTGCGAGGACAGGGCCTTGATTTTTAGGCTTTCCTGTTCACTATTGCGCAGGACTGGTCCTGAAATTGCTACTGCACAGCCACAGACTCAAGAAGACCCAAGAAGACCCAAGATGTCAGCGCCGTATCGGTACACTGGCGGCTTCACTTTTCACCAATGGAAGAGCGCGATCGGGCGTCATCCATCTTTTTTTTACAGTCTATGGATCTAATTTCAGTTCTCTTCACGGACTTCTGGGGCTGCCACCTTGAAAAACGAGTGCGTCGCATGCTTAGAAGGTTGCAGACCTTGAATTGGGACACAGCTACTGTTTGCATTATGGTTTAAATAAAAAAGCGGATAAAAACAAAAAACATTCCCAACTACGTCAGCAGGTGACGTGTAACTACCTAAAGTCACTTAATAATATTCAGTGCCGCTGCTAGCCATTTTGGTGCCCTAAGCATAATTCCTTTATAATGCCCCGACCCTGAGAAAAACAATGTTTGTTTTTGACAGTTTAATTTTTTATTGACAAACATATAACTTAATAGCAGAAAGTAAAATCTTCACAGCTTTAGCCAACACACACTACACATTTGAAAGTGCAAACTTTTATAGAATAGCAAAACAGAAAAAAATTACCAAACTTAAATTATCAAAATAATCCAGACATGGTTTTCCCAAGTACAATGTCACTTTAAATAAATTACATTAAATAAACATCAATAAGTAAACAAGAATACTCAATATTCTTAAATAAAACAAAGATTCAGAGAACTAAGTGTCACAGTAATGTTTGCTTCATATCATGACGTTTTATATTTATATTATATATTTAAAGTGATGAATTGTAACATGTGCACTGACTGCTAACGTTAACTTTTACTGAGAAAGTATTAACCACCGTCACGTCAAAATAAACCACAAAATAAACTGCTGCTCAATATCTAAAGAAACGTAGAAAAGAAAGTAACAGCTGCGTCAGTTATTTGTAAAGTGAATATGCATAGGTAATGTTTTACAGTAAAATCTCAATTTAGCTTGCACTGAAGTTATAAATTATAACAACATAGTTTGCTAAACATTAATATCAGCACAGCAAGTTCGAGGCGCATTACGATTAGCAGCAGCTGCAGCCCATGCGCATTTCCCTTAATAGGAGTGAATGATAAAACATGATGGATTTACCTGCAAGTGATGCACGGGCATCATCCCGCAGTTTCTTCCTTTTTCTTTTTTCCGATCCTGACTCCTGCTGTCTTTTCGGGACCATTTCCAAAAGTTGCCTTCTGACTGGCCGTTTCTCAATCCGAAAGCTGCAGCCTGCGCGAGGTCGCATATGCAGGCTGCATACGTCATCAAGCCTGGTTTATTTCATTTAACTAAACATTACATTAGCAAGTCATAAGCATATTACAACAATTTACGATTAACTAAGAATAATAGTTCACCTTATAATCGTTAATATTACGAAATAAGAAAGTTTTAGCGACGTATGCAGCCTCTAAATGCGACCTCTGGAGGCTGCAGCCTTCGGATTGAGAAACGGCCTCTGTCAAACTTCAGGCGCCCGCGCGATCAACCGGCACGGACCATCAAAGGCTGGGGGCATACTTTCTAGACTAGAGCCATTAAATTATCTCGTTCCCCCTTTTTTGTAACATATACATGGATATAAAGGCCCTAATAATATTTCTATAGACTAATGAAATAATTTCAGCATTATAATTTTTTTTCATTAGGCTATTATTTTTGGTGCCCCCTCAGCATGTGATGCCCTACGCACAGCGCGTGATGCGCGTTATGGGAGCGGCGGGGCTGATAATATTATTATATTATTGAACGACTAATGGACCTTTTTGGCGCTGTCTTTCATTTTTTTCTGAGGAAAGGATTGTGAAACTAACTAAAGTCAATGGGACAGTCAGAAGCCTCCTGAATTTAATAAAAAATATCTAAAAATGTGTTCTGAAGAAAATTGAACCACTTGTAGATTTAGGACGACACAGGTGTAAGTGATTTATGTTCAAATTATCATTTTGGGGTGAACTACCGGTAACCCTTTAAGCCTAAATGCCTATTGCTCAATAATCCTTTAACATTTTAGTACATATATTTTTTGGTCTTTTAATTAATGAGAATGTGACTGAAAACCCAAAACAGGTGCTCACATAACAGTTAAAAATGTTAAAACCACAACAATAATTAAGGAGACATACCTGATGGAATAAAATCATCATCTTCATCATTGCGATCTTCCTCTTCTGTGGGTTCAGTTTTGATTTCTGTGGGGTCAGTTTTGATATCTGTGGGGTCAGTTTTGATATCTGTGGGTTCAATTTTTTTTTCTGTGGGTTCAGTTTTGATTTCTGTGGGTTCAGTTTTCGTTTCTGTGGGTTCAGATTTCATTTCTGTGGGTTCAGTTTTGATTTCTGTGGGTTCAGTTTTCGTTTCTGTGGGTTCAGATTTCATTTCTGTGGGTTCAGTTTTCATTTCTGTGGGTTCAGTTTTAATCTTCATTATGAGGTTTGTGCAGTCGATGAGTTTAACTGAACACATCTTCAGTTTGGTCTGCAGGATCTGCTGCTGTTCTCCAGCGTTACAGACAGAATCCAGAGACTCTGTGGAGGTTCACCTGAGAGATTTCTGTGATGAAATCGTCAATATATCCAGCATGGACAGATCAGTTCATACTGATTTACAGCACATCTCATCATCAACGTCTCAACACTTAAATACACAGAGACAAGACTCTTGCTGCCTTCACGTGCTATGATAATTATGGTAAATACCAAAATCCGACGTGGAAAATGCACATGAACACCCCCTCATGTGGTATTTTCTACTGGGCAACTCGTAGAATATTTTGATGCACGAGTTGCCGAGATGAGATAACCTTTGACCTTTGAAAATGGTGGAGAGCAACAGAAGAGCAGTGAATGATAAACATTGTACACTACTACAAGTTTTTTTGCTACTGTTAGCACATAGTTTTTGTAGCCTATACAATGTTGTGTCATTGACAATTGTAATACAATGCATTAACACTCAGTGTCAGTTTTAAAAATACTGTTTTGGTTTAAGCAGATGCTAGCTAGCAGATAATAGGAACGTCCTAGTAAAGGCAGCATCTGTTTACACTCAATGATACACGCAAGAGAGAAAAAAACACTAAGGGGCCAGTCACACCAAAAGCGCTTTAAACGCTTGCAAACGCAAAGCGCGACGCACTCCCTTTTAAAAAAAAAAGAGCAGTGCGACGCGGCTTTTCATATTGAAAAGCACAGAGGTGGAAAAAGTACTAAAATACTGTACTCAAGTAAAAGTAAAGTTACTTTAATAATATTTTACTTAAGTAAAAGTAAAGTTACTGGTCTAAAAATCTACTCAAGTAAAAGTAAAAAGTAAGTCATTTTAACTTTACTCAGAGTAAAAGTTACTTTTTTACAGCGGGAAGAGGTGGAGGATTCTAGTATAGTTAAAAAATGACAAGGGAATATACATCTCAAACTAGTTGTTTTTAATTGTAGGAACATCTTTACAATTAAAGTGCAAATCAATAACAAAAAGTTAATAAAATAAAAAGCTTTTTTAAAGTAAGAAACATTTATGGAATTGTTTAATGATTTTTACATGTGAGTTATGCACTTTTGAAGGTGGTCAGCAGCTTGTAAATACAATCACTATAGTAAGGTTGTAATTTATGTATTGCTGGTAACATACATTATTTTATTAAACTATATATCTAGTTTAAATGAGCATATAATGAGATGAGTGCCATGGCTATATACATTTGACACGTTTATTATCTTCTTACTTCCCTGACCTGGGTACCTGATGACCTTTATTCCTCTCTCTCTTGCGCTCTCTCTCTCTCTCTCTCTCTCTCTCTCTCTCTCTCTCTCTCTCTCTCTCTCTCTCTCTCTCTCTCTCTCTCAATTTCAATTTCAATTTAAAGAACTTTATTGGCATGATTGTGTCACTTACAATATTGCCAAAGCATTATACATAAAACAAGAAACATACAATAACACAATATAAACAAACATTAAGGTGCAATTAAGCTAAGGTGCTGGGTGATGGATGAAGTACTACTGCAAAATAAAATAGAATCAGAGGATATTTACAATATAAAGTTGACTTTGAAATATAAACATATGAAGTATACAAATGTACATTTATGGAGGCACATGAGAGGTAAAATAAAAGTACTGTACAAGATCAGGGCTGTAGATTATTTCTGATGGTGTGTAACTGATAAATGAATTTAGCAGCAACTGATGGGTGTCTGTCTTCCCCCAGTAACATCTTCATTTGATCTGAGTCTGAAGAGTTATGAAACTCTTGTATGAGCTTTGAGATTTTGTCAAAGTGTTTTTCTCTAAGCTCTTTATATTTACCACAGTAAAGGAGAAAGTGTGTCTCTGTCTCGATCTCGTCACTGTCACAATGGACACAGGTTCGCTCTTCTTTTGGGAGCCATGTTTGTCTATGTCGGCCTTTCTCTATTGCCAGACTGTGATCACTGAGTCTGTATTTACTCGTCTCTGCTTTACATCTCTAACTGTGGAGAGATATTCTGACAGACTGTATTTTCTGTTTAGTGCCCGATAACATTCTAGTTTACTTTTTACTTTCATTATCCCAATGATCCAAATATAAAGTTTTACTTTCTTTAATGATTTGGTTTATTGTGGTTTGTTTGCGTTCATTAGTGCTGGTCTGGAGTTTTAGAGCCAGTTGACAGATGGGACTGGTTTTAGGTCTCTTCTCTTGGGTTTTAAGGGCTTCATACTGAAGTGTGTTCGGGGGACTTGAGTTTAAGTGTGACCAGAATTTAAGGGAGCGTTCTTGGATGTGTATTATTAGGGGATATCTGCCTAATTCAGCCCTGCATGCATTAGTAGGTGTTCTTCTCTGAACTCTTAAAATATTTCTACAGAATTCAGCATGCAGGGATTCCATTGGATGTTTGTCCCATTTGGAGTAATCTGTTAGGCATTGTGGACCCCAAACCTCACAACCATATAGAGCTATGGGCATTATTACACTATCAAATATTTTACACCAAACTGTAGCAGGAATGTCTGTTTGTTTAAATTTGCCTTTGATGGCATAGAATGCTCGTCTAGCTTTCTCTTTAAGTGCATTTACCGCGAGACCAAAACCGCCTGATGCGCTGATTTTTAACCCGAGATAGTCGTAGTGTAAGGTGTGTTCTAGTGCAGTGTTTCCCAGAGTAAATGTGTATCTGTTATCCTGTAATCTTGCTTTTTTCTGGAAAATCATAATTTTAGTTTTTTTCAGATTGACCGTCAGGGCCCAATTTTGACAGTATTTCTCCAGCAGGTCCAGGTGTTGCTGTAAACCGTGTGCAGTGTCTGACAATATCACCAGATCATCTGCATACAGAAGAGCTTTAATCTCTGAGTTGTTTAGGATGAGGCCGGGTGTGCTGGATAGACCTTTCTTACAACTTCCGTATTTATGACCGGAACTATGCAATCGTCGCGGAAATCTACTTCCTCCGCAGTCAAGGCAATGTAAAAAGCCGTATCTGTTCCATCAATTCCCTGTTGATGGTGAAGGTATACAGAAGTGGATTCAGGCTATCCGGCGAGACTTATAATGTGTCGTTTTAGTTAACAGTTCAGTAACAGTTATACTCACTCTCTACTTACCTAGAAATTTATGGACAAATTCTTCATGGAAAAAGTTTTCCTCCATTAGTCGTGTCACATCAGCAAATGTAATATTTGGCAAATCCGTTAACGAAGTTTTGTAGACTCTTTGATCCATTTTAAACTTGCCCGGGTTTATGTTTTTCTAGTGTGTTGACGCTTGACAGGAACTCCGCTTACACGACGATTACGTATTTCCAGTTACTGTGAGAAAGGTCTATTGTTCCAGTAACACTGCTAACTCATTAATATATAAGTTAAACAGAGTTGGACTCTCTCTCTCGCTCTCTCTCTGCAATGTCTAATGACCTGCGCATTCTCGAGGACGTTTTGAAGTTGTGTTTGACTTGACGCGAAGCTGCTAGTCCTCGGAAGATAATGCGCATGGAATTAAAAACGCGTCGTGCAATTTCGTACTTAAGAGCATGAATCCTACCTTTCATAGAAATGAAACACTCGCTTCGCATCATAAGGGGTTTCTTTCATAAGATTTGAACTGAGGCGGGTCTGCATTAGCGCGCGCCTGTCTCGTCCGTCTTCATGGTTCTTTTTGCGCATTCCCGGGCCCCGCCCATTTACATCCGTTGCGCGTCTTTATCACCTTGCTTTTTAAAATATTTTTTTACTCAGTAACGGATATGATTTAAAATGTAGCGAAGTACAATACTTTAAACAAAACATACTTAAGTAAAAGTAAAAGTACAGATTTTAAAAACTACTCAAAAAAGTAAAAATACACAAAAAAACTACTCAATTACAGTGACGTGAGTAAATGTTATTCGTTACTTTCCACCTCTGGATAAGCAACCACCAAGTCAGCTGTCTTGTCAATCAAATATTGAAGCGTGAGCGCTCTTTTGCTGTTAACTGTCATATTAGCAGAAAAAGAGGGCGCTTGCTCTGACCTTGTTTGAGGATGAGAGGTGCACAAACACGCAGGAGAGAGTGAGCGAGTGGAGTCCGGTTCTTCAAAGCAACTGTAAACTTCCCTCACCACAACGTAAGGCCCGCCTCTTCCCTCATTCGATTGGACAATGGAAAGACGCGAATGACGTCGGACGCTTCTCCGCTCTCAGCGCTCCTTCAAAAATGCGTGCGCGGCAAACGCGCCCTGCCCATAGAATATCATTCAAAAAAGGCGCCTGCAACTGCCATAAACGCTTTTGGTGTGACTGGCCCCTAAGGATACACAAACACATCACACGCACGCTCTTTCTTTCTTTCTTTAGTGAGTTTATCTGCGGACTAAAGAGTTGCAGCGCCTCCTGCTGTACTGGAGAGAGAAGGCGCTCACTGGTTTACAATAGATTTAGCAAAACGAGTATGCGTCTCAATTATGGCCAAAAATCATCACAAACTATTGTATAAAGTAATGACTAAATGAAAAGAAGGGGTGGGAAAATAATTGTTGAAGAATAAAGAAAAAACATCAAGCTTTTAAAGTTATAAAGATAGTATATTGTACGACAAAGAGATTGCGATCAGATTAACAATACAAACAATGTTGTAAGTAGTTATATGGGGACGGCATTCGTCAAACTTTTATGACCCCCTCCCCCACCCGGTGACAGTTGCTGTCTGACAGGTCGTTTTTATGACCCTTTGACATGGGGGCGGGACCATCAATCAAAATCTGTACAAGTTGTCAACTTTAGACAGAGAGTATTTAATGGGTTTATGACATGTCATTTAATGGTTTGTTCATTCCTGAGTGTGTTTTATGTCAAGCGTATGCTGTTATGTTTAATGACAGGTTGTGTTTGTGACAGCTCGTGTTTCGACATTTGCTGTCAGCTCTCACCCCACCTCCCTCCTTTCTCACAAGACCTGCATTCATTCAAAGGGGTGCGTGTTGTAAAGCGATTAAAGATTTCTAAAACTCGATGTTGGTAAAACAATCCCCCATTACGGTGTCAAAAAAAGTAAATGTTTATTTTAGATTTAGACAAATCATGAACAATGCTACGATTAAAACATTTGTTTGTAACATCACAAGTTATTTAATGAAATATTCCGTATACGTGTATAGTTTAAGCAATGATCTGAGCCATAACCTTCGGAGCCGGCAATACTATAATCTTTAGACGAAAATCTAAACTAAATACAATTTTAAACGATTCATGAGTTCCGTGAATCTTTTCATGACCTGCTCTATAGTTTCACGCGTATTAAAGATCCGGCGGTGCCTGACAAAGCGCCGGGTGAGTGTTCATATATGCCGTTTTAAATTAAAGTTAATAAATGTAATTCTGTCCACTATGGCAAAATAGGAGTTTATTTTAGATTTAGGGGTTTCTTCAACCAAGTCTCTGATTAAGACATGTGTATACGTGAACGATGGTGACAGAAAACTTATATCTGACGTTAATAAACTTTTAAATGTTTTTTAAGATGTCTTCACCTCATTTTAGGGTTTTATTTTTAATTAAAGGCTTCTTAAAACATGTGTGAATATGTGTATATTATACAATATTGTCTGCTCTGACAAAAATAAATTATTATGTAGATTTTAGGTCAATTGCCTGCGTGTATCTTATAAATACAACTTGATAATACGTTTGTATTGGCAAGAGACTTCTTTAAAGTCACGCAAGAATAAATATTTTAGTTGTAACTGGTTAACCTTAAATGTACTATTATCTATTTAACTATAAGCTATATTTTACTGAACAGCCTCAAAGTTTCTGATGCTGAACTTATGACCGTATGTGATAGATATTTCACAGCAGGGTCGGTTTGTAATCTAGGTAGAGTCTTTTAAAACTGTAATGGTAAAATGTAATATGGACACTCTGTCAAAAATAAAGCATTTGTTTGTAACAAATTATTTAATGAAATATTCAGCAGTGGTATAGCGATGAACAGTGCCAAAACCACCGGGGACACCAATAACACATTCTTTAGACTAAAGGTTATTTATTTTAAACTAAATAAAAGTTTAATCTTTTCAGACATAGTATTCTGATCACACCATTAGATCGCGCTCCGGCGTTTACAATAGAGAACATACGCGGATGAGTGTTCATATCCACCGTTAAGAAACTTTTAAACGATTAAAAACACTTTCATATCATTTTCTGAGTTTGTTTTAAATTAATGACATCTTAAAATCAACTGTGAATATGTGTTTATTACACAATAAAATGTAATTCTGTCCGCTCCGGTATAATAGGGGGTTTATTTTAGATTTGGGACTTTCTTTAACCAAGTCTCTGATTAAAACATGTGAATGCGTGTACCAACGTTGCCAGAAAACGTACGCTGATGCGCTCATATATCTGGCGTTAAGAGCCTTTTAAACGTTTTAAGACATTTCACACCCTATTCTGAGTTTAATTCATTAATGTCATCTAATATCCAAGTGTGTACATGTCTATTTACGATAAATGTAACACGGTACACATTTGTCAAAATAAAAGGGTTCTTGAACATGTTATTCCAGTGGGTGTTTCTTGTTTTGCGAGTGTTCGACATATTTATTGATGTGGAAAAATGTTGTTGTATGGACGAACAGTTTCACTCTCTCTCTCTCTCTCTCTCTCTCTCTCTCTCTCTCTCTCTCTCTCTCTCTCTCTCTCTCTCTCTCTCTCTCTCTCTCTCTCTCTCTCTCTCTCTCTCTCTCTCTCTCTCTCTCTCTCTCACCAGTCCGCTATCAACCAGCAGACAACCCCCACAGATGTCTGGACAGAGGGAGTGTTGGTAAAATAAAAGAAACTCAGCCCCCCATTGTCAAAAAGTAAAAGGCTTATTTTAGATTTAGGCATCATTACACAGATACTGATTAAATCATGTTATCCATTATTTGCGATTTAAAGAAACTTACAAGGTTTAAGACATTTTATCTCACATTGTGGTGTTGTTTTTTAATTAATGTAACCTTAAACCCATCTGTTATCCATTTAGGGAACAATAAAATGTTTGCAAATATTATTTATCAAAGTTGACGATGTTATAATCCAGGTTGTCACATACGTGACAACAATCATTTCTTTAAAGACAAAACATTTAACAAATTTGACATTTTGTTAAACAGGGTTGTGTGCGTCCATAAACACAACAACAGTTAGGACATGGTTCTACATAACATTAAAATCACGTACATAGTTAAATAGGTAAACCTTAATTTTTACTAAATAAAATAAAAATAAACTATTTGAACATATTAACCGATATTAGGTTAGGTTTAAGATGAATCAGGGTCTATAGCTTTACGAATTACATCGTAAAACCCCCCAGCGGATATGGTGTGTGTGTGTGTGTGTTTGGGGGCAATGGCTGTTATCACGTGGTGCGGACCAAACGACCAACGCTGCGGGGGTTGTGAAGCGAAGAATGAGGGCTGTATAGATGAGAAGGTTTCCTTCTGAACACAGAACCTTTACCAAAATCTTAACCCCGGATTAACACATCACAGAACAATTTGAACAGCCGTGTTGGATTCGTACACACCAGAGGTCTGTTTTATGTTTTGCAGAAACTGTGGAAACTTTTGATGCTGCGAAGGTGTCCGAATTCGCAAACAAACTATCAAATGCAACGCGGCGGAAACTGTGGACACGAGCCTTTTGTTGCTGAGAAGACGTTTGAACTCAGAAACAAACAAGCAAGCAACGTTGTCTACGAAACTACGGATTCTTGAAAAAGATGGCACAAAGATCATTCGAACGACTTCGCAATGGCCAGATGGGGTATGTGTACGGGACCGACCTTTTTAAAGATATGCTTAAAAAGAACTACAAGCGCGAGATGATCAATCTACTATGTACTGTGATATACAAAGATGCCAATGTGTGCACGCCTCCAAACTATTGCGAAGCTAACGCCGGTCGTGTAACCAGACTCAAGGAAAAAACAGATGGTGTGAAAAGTATAGATGACACGCTCAATAGCATGGTACAGACGGTGGTCCAGGCCCAAGAGGAACCCCGTGATTATTAGAAAGGCCCTAGAGATATTTTATGAATGTGACGAGGGCGAGTTCTACATCATCAATATCATACTTATGTCGGCATTTGTAATTGATGTATGCATTGCTATGCTTGTAAAGAAACGAGAAATTAATGTGTGTGAAATCATAGAAAATGCCGTAGATTTCATGTTTGAAAAGGGTCTTGGATCATGCATGCACTTTCTATGGTATCTAGATAATATCATAATGCTTAATGATGATGACTAAAAACCAATCGTGTGATCCAGTGGTATATCTTACGCAAGTTTTTACAGTTGTTTTTAGTTTTTCCAAAAGTTTCATTCTGTTTTATTTTTTACTCAACATTATGAATGGCATTCCATGTACGGCAACAATTGTATACTTTAACAAAAACTACGTTCTAGTAGTTTCAATGTATGGTCACTGTTGTTTTTCATCATTGATTTTGTTTACTGCTTATGTTTTTTTTTTTGTATGTTTTGCTGTAACGGTTTCATAAAAACAAAAAATATACAAGGATTTTTGGTCTTAATGTCTGTGTTGTTACCATTAGAACATTTAGACATCTTGTTCAGACAACGTGTGACATTGCTCATTCTTCATATGTTTTTGCAACTCCACACAGAGAAACGTGAAAGATTAATAGAAATTACATGTGGCTACATCACATGTCTTTCAGAGGCGTAAAAATAAAAGTCAGCAGTGTTAGTAGGGGAATCTAAAACAGCACATGCACGAGCTGATCCTAATTTTGTTACCTGACGTCTGTCACATAGACAAAGATCATCTACTTCATGTCTCTACGATTCCTGACAGAGTTTTAGTTTCATATACACAACACATCAAATGTAAACCACGGTAAACTAAATACATTTGACAGCCAAGATCTCTAATTTTCTGACAACCCCAAAAAGATGATGGGGTCATCATCAAACAACACTCACTTTTTAGGTCCCGAAAGGTTTTTGTTTATTTTAGTTTTACTCAACACTGAAATTTTAGTTAAGCACACAGAAATGCACAGATTTTACGTTTTCAGTATACATGTGTACATCACATTGCGATTTCAGTCTCAATTAGATCGATGATCTATCAATATTAGCTACAAATGTTGTTGGTATGCTTGCTCTGATTTCACAAAACATCCATTTACATTCAAAACCTATGGGTTCAACGCCTTAAAGTCATCAATTTTATTTCGTACACATCAACCGCACCAAAATTTTTAGAATGTGCAAACTGTTTTACATCGTTTTAAACATGTTTGTGCGGTTTCGGTCTAGATTTTATAGAAAACTTCAGAACATGACAACGTTTTAACATTTACAAAATGATGAAAACATTTTACTTTTAAGTGGCTCCCATGAGTATGTGTTGCTGCGACAAATACTTTTGATTGTTTGGAAATTACATGAATGCAGAGAAACAACGCAAAAGTTTTGAACTTTAACATAATTTTATAGGGGTCCTGATTTTTAAAAACAGTAAGCTGTAATGTTTCTTACACACAGATCTAATCACATCACAAGTCTGAATGTTTAATAACATAAAAACCTGTATGCAAAGGTTTGTTGGCGTATTTTAGACACAAGCTGTTTATTTTAATCTTTAAATGATGTTTTATTAACAAAGTTCGGGAGGAACACGTCAAATAAAATACCTAAGTGACTTCAGCTGTTTTCAATCAGCAGTCAATAGCACAGCCGCTTACAATCGGCAATCAACAATACATCCAATCAGCTCGAAAGCAAGCCATATATAAATCACAGTTGAACTCACCGAAAATCCTTCGCATCTTTCAGAATCCCTCCTCCACCCCGTCTCCTCTCACTCACCAAGTTATTTCCTTAAGGGGGGGGATACTCTGTGTTTCAGGCTCATTCCCTGCTCAGAGCCCTCTCCCCGGACAGCACGCCAAATACGTTTACTAATTTAAATCCTTTAACTTATTTGTAAGTGTGAACTCGTGAAACAAATGTGTATGACAAAAGTTGTTCTGCCTGAACTGACACTAAGGATCGATGCCGAAATGTTAAATCTAAACATTTGCAAAACAACTTTCACCATCATATAGATGTTTTCAAACTAATTGTAAAGGTTTTAAATGTGACCAGACTATTTCAAACATTACCAAGTTGTAGATGGTTGTGAATCAATTTACAATGTTTTAACACACATTACTGTTTGTCACGGTGTGTTTCATCGCATTGATGTTGCAAGCAACAGACTCTCAAGTTTCACGTTAAAAGGATTACTAAATAAAACCTTAGCATTCTGTGTTATGTTGGCACTGATGATTTTACAAGTTTACAGTTTCAAACATTTTTGCTATATTCGCCGTGAAATATTTAGTAAATAAATCTAAAACATAAACAATGGTGAAGCGTTCCATTAATCTTCTAGCAGTAATATTCAAGAGATTACCAACATGTATGATGTACTAACTGTCAGGGGATCTGTGATATTATTTTCTGAAGTAATTAGCTATCTAATGGCTACTGCACAATAACTTATGCGATAAAGAGTTTGTTACATAACCTATAGAAACGAAATAAGATAAATTACAAAGTCACTGGCATGAGGTCTACACTTAAACAAATCACGCAGATGTTTAAAGTGAAGTTGTTACCCCCAGAGAGGAATGTCTCTAACTCCAGGACTCCTATCTCCGCCTATCCATTACAGTCATTAAATCGGCGCCAGTATGATTCATTCAAACACAATCGCCTAACAAGTTTCAAGAAACTATGGACTCCTACTGCTACACCAACACATTCGCGCTACCCCACCCCAGAGCAATATGTATATGAGAGAACCTACAGCTGGACCTGTGCACTCAATAAGTCCACCATAGTATCTGATGGCGGACCATCAACCTACAACAACAACACAACCCTTTGTACGACTCAAGTAATGTCTGATGATGTTCCAATGGACCGGAGCCCCCAAGAAGGATCCGACAAAGCCTGATGAATCGATACACATTGCGTGTATCGATTCCACAGACTGTTTGGTTTCAAGATCATGAAATAGTCGTAGTGATACATCTGTTACAAACTTGATGACAAAAAGCTAATGGCTTTCTATAGAATCTTTAGAGACTATTACCTGTGTGGTTTGTGTGTATTTACAATATCAAATAATAATCAAATTGCTGTTTGTGAAATTATTGAACCGATCGTGAAAAACGTTGTGATATTTCTACACTACAATGATAACATATGATGTATTTCTTTTACTTGATGAGAAATAAAAAATATGTACCACTTTAAACATCTGCGTGATTTGTTTAAGTGTAAACCTCATGCCAGTGACTTTGTAATTTATCTTATTTCGTTTCTATAGGTTATGTAACAAACTCTTTATCGCATAAGTTATTGTGCAGTAGCCATTAGATAGCTAATTACTTCAGAAAATAATATCACAGATCCCCTGACAGTTAGTACATCATACATGTTGGTAATCTCTTGAATATTACTGCTAGAAGATTAATGGAACGCTTCACCATTGTTTATGTTTTAGATTTATTTACTAAATATTTCACGGCGAATATAGCAAAAATGTTTGAAACTGTAAACTTGTAAAATCATCAGTGCCAACATAACACAGAATGCTAAGGTTTTATTTAGTAATCCTTTTAACGTGAAACTTGAGAGTCTGTTGCTTGCAACATCAATGCGATGAAACACACCGTGACAAACAGTAATGTGTGTTAAAACATTGTAAATTGATTCACAACCATCTACAACTTGGTAATGTTTGAAATAGTCTGGTCACATTTAAAACCTTTACAATTAGTTTGAAAACATCTATATGATGGTGAAAGTTGTTTTGCAAATGTTTAGATTTAACATTTCGGCATCGATCCTTAGTGTCAGTTCAGGCAGAACAACTTTTGTCATACACATTTGTTTAAAGATTAAAATAAACAGCTTGTGTCTAAAATACGCCAACAAACCTTTGCATACAGGTTTTTATGTTATTAAACATTCAGACTTGTGATGTGATTAGATCTGTGTGTAAGAAACATTACAGCTTACTGTTTTTAAAAATCAGGACCCCTATAAAATTATGTTAAAGTTCAAAACTTTTGCGTTGTTTCTCTGCATTCATGTAATTTCCAAACAATCAAAAGTATTTGTCGCAGCAACACATACTCATGGGAGCCACTTAAAAGTAAAATGTTTTCATCATTTTGTAAATGTTAAAACGTTGTCATGTTCTGAAGTTTTCTATAAAATCTAGACCGAAACCGCACAAACATGTTTAAAACGATGTAAAACAGTTTGCACATTCTAAAAATTTTGGTGCGGTTGATGTGTACGAAATAAAATTGATGACTTTAAGGCGTTGAACCCATAGGTTTTGAATGTAAATGGATGTTTTGTGAAATCAGAGCAAGCATACCAACAACATTTGTAGCTAATATTGATAGATCATCGATCTAATTGAGACTGAAATCGCAATGTGATGTACACATGTATACTGAAAACGTAAAATCTGTGCATTTCTGTGTGCTTAACTAAAATTTCAGTGTTGAGTAAAACTAAAATAAACAAAAACCTTTCGGGACCTAAAAAGTGAGTGTTGTTTGATGATGACCCCATCATCTTTTTGGGGTTGTCAGAAAATTAGAGATCTTGGCTGTCAAATGTATTTAGTTTACCGTGGTTTACATTTGATGTGTTGTGTATATGAAACTAAAACTCTGTCAGGAATCGTAGAGACATGAAGTAGATGATCTTTGTCTATGTGACAGACGTCAGGTAACAAAATTAGGATCAGCTCGTGCATGTGCTGTTTTAGATTCCCCTACTAACACTGCTGACTTTTATTTTTACGCCTCTGAAAGACATGTGATGTAGCCACATGTAATTTCTATTAATCTTTCACGTTTCTCTGTGTGGAGTTGCAAAAACATATGAAGAATGAGCAATGTCACACGTTGTCTGAACAAGATGTCTAAATGTTCTAATGGTAACAACACAGACATTAAGACCAAAAATCCTTGTATATTTTTTGTTTTTATGAAACCGTTACAGCAAAACATACAAAAAAAAAAAAAAACATAAGCAGTAAACAAATCACTGCAGTCACGCCATCTGCGCTTCTGAAAAGCACGGTCACGCCATCTCCGCTTTAAATTGCGTTGCGCGTCTATATGGCGTTTTACGGTAACAAACGTCTGGGACTTCATGCGGCGCTGTAAAAACATATAGGGGACTGAATTTTAACATGTGCTCCTTTTGCGAGGATGAGAAACAAAAAATCTTCTCAAGGAATGCATTTGATTGTTCTTGGAAAATTTGAGTAACTGATTTAAAACACTATATACATATTTCACAAAGATCTTTGACAATACTTTTAATCGAGTTTAATATTAGCATATTAACCTCACGCAGACAAAATAAATGCATGAAAACATGAAGAAATTCAAAATGTTTTCTGCAAACTCCACCAAATTCTTATTCATCACCTCCCAGAGTACCACTGTGGTGATTTTCAGGTTGTTTAACAGGTTTTAAAAATTCATAAAAACCTAAAATCAAACTGTTTTCTGCAAATTCCACCAGATTATTGTTCTACATCACCCAGAGTACCAGTATGGTGATTTTCACATTGTTTAACTGTTTTTTTTATTTAATAATTGCTTCCCCAAAACCATGACCTATGCTTTATTATAAGTGCTATTCAGACAAATTTTACAAATTAATAAAAACTTAAAATCAAACAGTTTTCTGCAAATTACACCAGATTATCGTTCTACATCACCCAGAGTACCACTGTGATTTTCAGGTTGTTTAACTGTTTTATTATTTAATAATTGCATGCCAATCCATGACAAATGCTTTATTATAACTGCTATTCACACAAGTTTAAATTTTTTTTTATAAAAGCCTAAAATCAAACTGTTTTCTGCAAACTCCACCAGATTATTGTTCTACATCACCCAGAGTACCATTATGGTGATTTTCACATTGTTTAACTGTTTTATTATTTATTAATTGCATCCCAAAACCATGACCTATGCTATATTATAACTGCTATTCAGACAAGTTTTAAAAATTCATAAAAACCTAAAATCAAACTGTTTTCTGCAAATTCCACCAGATTATTGTTCTACATCACCCAGAGTACCAGTATGGTGATTTTCATATTGTTTAACTGTTTTATTATTTATTAATTGCATCCCAAATCCATGACCTATGCTATATTATAACTGCTATTCAGACAAGTTTTAAAAATTCATAAAAACCTAAAATAAACCGTTTTCTGCAAATTCCACCAGATTATTGTTCTACATCACCCAGAGTACCAGTATGGTGATTTTCATATTGTTTAACTGTTTTATTATTTAATAATTGCATCCCAAAACCATGACCTATACTATATTATAACTGCTATTCAGACAAGTTTTAAAAATTCATAAAAACCTCAAATCAAACTGTTTTCTGCAAATTCCACCAGATTATTGTTCTACATCACCCAGAGTACCATTATGGTGATTTTCACATTGTTTAACTGTTTTATTATTTATTAATTGCATCCCAAAACCATGACCTATGCTATATTATAACTGCTATTCAGACAAGTTTTAAAAATTCATAAAAACCTAAAATCAAACCGTTTTCTGCAAATTCCACCAGATTATTGTTCTACATCACCCAGAGTACCAGTATGGTGATTTTCATATTGTTTAACTGTTTTATTATTTAATAATTGCATCCCAAAACCATGACCTATGCTATATTATAACTGCTATTCAGACAAGTTTTAAAAATTCATAAAAACCTAAAATGAAACTGTTTTCTGCAAATTCCACCAGATTATTGTTCTTCATCACCCAGAGTACCAGTATGGTGATTTTCATATTGTTTAACTGTTTTATTATTTAATAATTGCATCCCAAAACCATGACCTATGCTATATTATAACTGCTATTCAGACAAGTTTTAAAAATTCATAAAAACCTAAAATCAAACCGTTTTCTGCAAACTCCACCAGATTCTTGTTCTACATCACCCTGAGTACCAGTATGGTGATTTTTAGTTAGTTTAACTGTTTATTATTTAATAATTGCATGCCAAAACCATGACCAATGCTTTATTATAATTGCTATTCAGACAAGATTTAAAAATTCATAAAACCCTAAAATCAAAGTGTTTTCTGCAAACTCCACCAGATTCTTGTTAATCACCTACCAGAGTAGCACCGTGATGATTTTAAGTTTGTTTAACTGTTTTATAATTTAATAATTGCATGCCAAAACCATGACAAACGCTATATTATAACTGCTATTCAGACAAGTTTTAAAATTTAATAAAAACCTAAAATCAAACTGTTTTCTGCAAACTCCACCAGATTATTGTTCTACATCACCCAGAGTACCAGTATGGTGATTTTCAGCTTGTTTAACTGCTTTATTATTTTATAATTGAATGCCAAACCATGACCAATGCTGTGTAAACTATGCTATTCAGACAAGTTTTAAAAATTCATAAAAGCCTAAAATCAAACTGTTTTCTGCAAACTCCAACAGATTATTGTTCTACATCACCCAGAGTACCAGTATGGTGATTTTTTGTTTGTTTAAGTGTTTTATAATTTAATAATTGCATGCCAAAACCATGACAAACGCTATATTATAACTGCTATTCAGACAAGTTTTAAAAATTAATAAAAGCCTAAAATCAAACTGTTTTTTGCAAACTCCACCAGATTATTGTTCTACATCACCCTGAGTACCAGTATGGTGATTTTTAGTTAGTTTAACTGTTTATTATTTAATAATTGCATGCCAAAACCATGACCAATGCTTTATTATAATTGCTATTCAGACAAGTTTTAAAAATTCATAAAAGCCTAAAATCAAACTGTTTTCTGCAAACTCCAACAGATAATTGTTCTACATCACCCAGAGTACCAGTATGGTGATTTTTTGTTTGTTTAAGTGTTTTATAATTTAATAATTGCATGCCAAAACCATGACAAACGCTATATTATAACTGCTATTCAGACAAGTTTTAAAAATTAATAAAAGCCTAAAATCAAACTGTTTTTTGCAAACTCCACCAGATTATTGTTCTACATCACCCTGAGTACCAGTATGGTGATTTTTAGTTAGTTTAACTGTTTATTATTTAATAATTGCATGCCAAAACCATGACCAATGCTTTATTATAATTGCTATTCAGACAAGTTTTAAAAATTCATAAAAGCCTAAAATCAAACTGTTTTCTGCAAACTTCACCACATTCTTGTTAATCACCTCCCAGAGTACCACTGTGATGATTTTTAGTTTGTTTAACTGTTTTATAATTTAATAATTGCATGCCAAAACCATGACAAATGCTATATTATAACTGCTATTCAGACAAGTTTTAAAATTTAATAAAAACCTAAAATCAAACTGTTTTCTGCAAACTCCACCAGATTATTGTTCTACATCACCCAGAGTACCAGTATGGTGATTTTCAGCTTGTTTAACTGCTTTATTATTTTATAATTGCATGCCAAATCCATGACCAATGCTTTATTATAACTGCTATTCAGACAAGTTTTAAAAATTAATAAAAACCTAAAATCAAACTGTTTTCTGCAATCTCCACAACATTCTTGTTAATCACCTCCCAGAGTACCACTGTGATGATTTTTAGTTTGTTTAACTGTTTTATAATTTAATAATTGCATGCCAAAACCATGACCAGTGCTATATTATAACTGCTATTCAGACAAGTTTTAAAAATTAATAAAAACCTAAAATCAAACTGTTTTCTGCAAACTCCACCAAATTCGTGTTAATCACCTCCCAGAGTACCACTGTGATGATTTTTAGTTTCTTTAACTGTTTTATAATATAATAATTGCATGCCAAAACCATGACAAACGCTATATTATAACTGCTATTCAGACAAGTTTTAAAATGTAAGAAAAGCCTAAAATCAAACTGTTTTCTGCAAACTCCACCAGATTATTGTTCTACATCACCCTGAGTACCAGTATGGTGATTTTTAGTTTGTTTAACTGTTTTATTATTTAATAATTGCATGCCAAAACCATGACCAATGCTTTATTATAATTGCTATTCAGACAAGATTTTAAAATTCATAAAACCCTAAAATCAAACTGTTTTCTGCAAACCCCACCAGATTATTGTTCTACATCACCCAGAGTACCAGTATGGTGATTTTTAGTTTGTTTAACTGTTTTATTATTTAATAATTGCATGCCAAACCATGACCAATGCTTTATTATAACTGCTATTCAGACAAGTTAGAAATTTCATAAAAGCCTAAAATCAAACTGTTTTCTGCAAACTCCACCAGATTCTTGTTCATCACCTCCCAGAGAACCACTGTATTGATTTTGATTGTTTTCAGGTTGTTTAACTCTTTTATTATTTAATAATTGCATGCCAAAACCATGACCAATGCTTTATTATAACTGCTATTCAAGTTTTAAAATTTCATAAAAGCCTAAAATCTGTTTAAAACTGTTTTCTGCAAACCCACCACATTCTTGTTCATCACCTCCCAGAGAACGTCTCGGTTACGTATGTAACCCTCGTTCCCTGAAGGAGGGAACGGAGACGTCACGTCGTGACCGACGAATTGGGAACTCGCTTAGAGAGACCAATCTGCTTCGAATACTACTAAAACGCCAATGAACTTGGCATTGAGATATTTGCATAATGCTGGCGCCGCCCCGCCAGGTGCGTATATAAGCCACGGGTGCAAATATGGAAATTAGCTTCTTTTTCGCTGAGAAAGCCGGAAAGTGTGACCGGCCGATAAACAGCAGGGAGCAGCCCTGTGGCGACGGGACGTGACGTCTCCGTTCCCTCCTTCAGGGAACGAGGGTTACATACGTAACCGAGACGTTCCCTTTCAGTCGGTCACTACGACGTCACGTCGTGACCGACGAATTGGGAATCCCTACCAAAACGCCACTGAGGGCTGACCTCTTCCAGTGTCTGCGTAAAGCCCTCCGGTTCCACTTAAGGATAAGGAGAATTAGGTTTTAAGGCAGAAGGCCGGGCACTAGATGTTCCTTTAACCCCACAGTAGTGCTAGCGACTGGGAAGCGCCCTATCTGAGCGGTATAGGGACGCTGCGGAAGCCACCGCCCTGTTAAGGGCTATTGGTGGGCGAAAGTCAACCGTAGTTGAGGTATAAATGACAGCCGTGGCTGTGTAAGCAAAGCAGTGCTCTGCTGAGGGAAACGTGGGCTAGTAGGATTAACCCCACGGAAAAATACTCACAAAGGAACCCGATGGGACGCAATGTGGATGCCCGAGCCAAACACATAGGTTCGCGAGGATGCAGCTAGTGAGAGGCTGGCAGCGGATGCTCCGCAACATCAGGCTGCCAAGGCAGCGGAGGAGACAAAACAAAGTACTACGCATTTTGTCCTGAAGGCCTTCCATACTGACAGTTATTGTGTAGCGTCAGTCGGAGGCTGCAAGCCGACCTGCGAGCCTGTTCTCTGTGCTTCCCCTAGCGAGGAAAGAACACGAGAGGAGACAGGCTCGACACGAACACTGTAAAATCTAGTGAACGTATTAGGTGTCGCCCAACCAGCAGCTCTGCAGATGTCTGTTAGCGAGGAACCACGAGCGAGTGCCCAAGATGAGGCAACACTCCGTGTGGAGTGCGCTCTCAGATTAAATGGACAAGGAATGCCCTGCAGATTATAAGCAAGGGCGATAGTATCGACTATCCAATGAGACATCCTCTGCTTAGTGACAGCTTTCCCTCTCTGCTGACCACCGTAACAAACAAAGAGCTGATCTGAGGTCCTAAGGCTTTGTGTGCGATCCACGTAGATGCGTAGCGCTCGTACGGGGCATAATAAAGCCATGGTTGGGTCTGCCGCCTCCGCGGGCAAAGCTTGCAAGCTCACCACTTGATCTCTGAAGGGAGTGGTGGGAACTTTGGGCACGTAGCCTGGTCTGGGTCTCAATGTAACACTCGAGACAGCAGGGCCAAACTGAAGGCACGAATCGTCGATAGAGAATGCATGAAGGTCACCTACCCTCTTAACAGAGGCCAATGCGAGTAGGGTCAGAGTTTTCATTGATAAAAACTTCAGACTCGCAGACTGCAAAGGCTCGAACGGGTCTCCCTGCAGGGCTTTCAGCACCATGGACAGGTCCCAAGGAGGAATAGAGGGAGGGCGCGAGGGGTTTAGCCTACGAGCGCCTCTTAAAAACCTAATAACTAAGTCGTGCTGGCCGACTGATCTGCCATTAATAAGTGAGTGATGAGCAGAAATAGCAGCGATATCAACTTTAATGGTGGAGGGTGACAGCCTACCATCTAACCGGCGTTGAAGGTATGAAAGCACAATATTAATGGGGCATTCTCGGGGGTCCTCGCGTTGCGAAGAGCACCAATCGACGAAAAGGTTCCATTTAAGCGCGTAAGCCCGTCTTGTGGACGGAGCTCGAGCCGCGGCGATGGTGTTAGATATCGCTTGCGATAAATCACCTAAACCTTGTGCGCGCTCAACGACCACACGTGGAGATACCACAGGTCGGGGCGCGGGTGCCATAATGTGCCCCCTCCTTGAGAAAGAAGGTCCTTCCTCAGGGGAATCCGCCAGGGAGGGGCTGTCGCGAGGAGCATTAGTTCTGGAAACCAATTCCTGGTCGTCCAGTAAGGAGCGACCAGTAGAAGGCTCTCCTCGTCCTGCCTGACTTTGCACAGCGTCTGTGCGATTAAACTCACTGGTGGAAACGCGTATTTGCGCATCCCCCGCGGCCAGCTGTGTGTCAGCGCATCCACGCCGAGGCTGCCCTCGGTTAGTGAATAAAACAGGCGACAGTGGGTATCGTCCGGGGACGCAAATAGATCTATCTGCGCACGACCGAACTTCCTCCAAATTAGCTGTACCGTCTGGGGGTGGAGTCGCCATTCTCCGGGGCGCGCCGCTCGGGAAAGCGCGTCTGCCGCTGTATTGAGTGAACCCGGAATGTGAATGGCACGAAGGGACCTCAGATGCTTCTGACTCCAAAGGAGGAGATGACGGGCGAGATGCGACATGTGACGAGAGCGCAAACCGCCTTGACGGTTGATATACGCAACGGTCGCAGTGTTGTCGGTGCGTACTAGTACATCCTTCCCTCGCAGCTCCGTAGCAAAGCGTACGAGTCCCAGATATACAGCCCACAACTCGCGGCAATTGATATGCCAGTGCAGCTGGGGTGCTGTCCACACCCCCGAAGCTGCAAGCCCGTTGTACGTGGCTCCCCACCCCGTGTTGGATGCATCTGTGTGTACAACAGCATGCCAATAAATCTGTCTCATGGAGACCCCTGCTCTCAGAAACGCAGGGTCTAACCACGGGGTGAATGTTAGACGACACGCAGGTGTAATGGTTACACGGTGAATGCCGGCGCGCCACGCTCTCCTCGGGACTCGATCGTGAAGCCAACGCTGAAGCGGTCTCATATGGAGCAGCCCGAGCGGTGTCACGGCCGCGGCTGCTGCCATATTTCCCAGGAGCTTCTGAAATTGTTTCAGAGGGACCGCGTTCTTCCCTCGGAAAGAACCAAGGCAAGTCAGAATTGATTGGACGCGCGCTTCTGTTAAACGTGCCGATAAATCGATCGAGTCCAGTTCCATCCCGAGAAAAGAGATCCTCTGCGTGGGACAAAGTTTGCTCTTTTCCCAGTTGACCCGAAGACCCAGACGGGCGAGATGCCGAAGCGTTAAGTCTCTGTGCTCGCAAAGCGTCCGCCGAGAATGCGCTATTATAAGCCAATCGTCGAGGTAAGCCAAAATGCGAACACCGCTCTCTCTCAGGGGCTTTAACGCCGCTTCCACTACTTTCGTGAATACACGGGGAGAGAGAGACAGCCCGAACGGTAGTACTTTGTATTGGTATGCCCGCCCCTCGAACGCAAAGCGCAGAAACGGTCTGTGGCGAGGGAGAATGGACACATGAAAGTACGCGTCTTTCAGATCTATTGCTGCAAACCAATCCTGGGGCCGTATTGACTGAAATATCAGTTTCGGTGTTATCATTCTGAAGGATCGTCTTTGGAGAGATCGGTTCAGAACGCGCAAATCCAAGATCGGTCGTAACCCACCGCCCTTCTTTGGAACTATGAAATACGGGCTGTAAAACCCTGAGCTCATCTCGGTTGGAGGGACCGGTTCGATCGCGTCCTTCGCCAGGAGGACATCGAGTTCTGCACGCAGTACATGTGCATCGGACGCTTTCACTGTAGTGAAACGAATGCCCGAGAATTTGGGTGTGTGCCGGTTGAATTGAATTTCGTAACCGAGGCGGATCGTGCGTAATACCCATCGGGACGGGCTGGTAAGCTGAAGCCAAGCTTCCAGAGACCGTGCGAGGGGAATTAACGGCACAACCGGAGAGCTCGCGGTGGGGCAGACGAGCGGAACAGGTGAGACTGCCGGTGCGCGCGCCGTAAGAGCGCACGCAGCTACAGTGTGTGTGCGTGTTGTGACACTGACCTGAGACCGCTGAGGGAGCTGGTGGTCCGGTCTCCGCAGTGGAGAGCTCGGACTCCTCAGAACCCCCGCTGGCGATGGAGGAGAGGGAGGATGAGCAGATGAATGCCCGCTCACATCTCTCTCGATCCTCTGGAGACCTGGAGAAGGAATAGGAATGCACTCTTTTTGTGGTTTTGTGGGTGCCGGCTGAGAAGCCGGCGGAACAGAAACAAAACGAAACCAAAGATTTTCCACCCGGCCCTCCTCCGGGGGAAGGAGCGGTGCGTTCACCGTCTCCCGAAGAGTGATCCCATCCGAATCCAGGTCGCCCGTCTCAGGGCCGCTTAGATCCCCGTCTGCGACCACGGGAAGCGGATTGAGCGGGCGGGGCGGGCTGTCGACGGCTGTTCCCCCTCCGTTGTCTGGATGATTTCCTAGGGGGGGGGGCGGAGGCAGCCGCCACAGGGCGCCCTCGGCGAGGAGCAGACTGGGCAGCCGGTGCTGGTGGACGAGAGGCAGGCCTCTTGCGCCGGGGCATGATCTTGGAGATCGCTTCAGTCTGCTTCTGAGCGGCGGTGAATTGCTGCGCAAAAGACTCCACCGACTCGCCGAATAGGCCAGTCTGTGACACTGGAGCGTCCAGGAACTTGTTCTTGTCCGCTTCCGTCATGTCAGCCAGACACAACCATAGGTGGCGTTCTTGGACCACGAGTGTAGACATCGCACGACCAATCGCCTGCGCCGTCACCTTCGTAGCGCGGAGAGCCAAATCAGTGGCAGCCCGCAGCTCCGAGAAGACGGGTGAGTCGTGTCCTCCCTCATGCAGATCTCGTAAGGCCTTCGCTTGATGGACCTGCAGCAAAGCCATTGCATGCAGAGCCGAAGCCGCCTCTCCACAAGCCTGATGGGCAGCGCCCGTTAAACCGGACGACTGTCTACAAGCCCGAGAGGGAAGGGTTGGGCGGTCCTTCCAGGAGGCAGCGGTGGCCGGACACAGCTGCATCGCGACGCCCCGCTCCACAGGGGGGATCCCCGTATAACCCTTAGCGGCTCCGTTGGTGAGGGAGGTGAGGGGGGAGGGCTGAATCGGCCGTAACCGGGTAGAATACGGCGACTTCCAAGTCCGTGACAGCTCCTCGTGCACCTCGGGGAAGAAAGGTACTGGTGGAGAGGGCTGTGAAGCCCGGGCAGCTCCGAAGAACCAATCATCCAGGCGGGACGGTTCGGGCTGAGGGGGGTTAACCCACTCCAACCCTACGGTCTCCGCCGCTCGAGAGAGCACAGCCACCATCTCCGGGTCAAACTCCGGCGTCACGACCCGACCAGAGGGAGGAAGAACGTCGGAGTCAGCTTCGGAAAGAGGGGCTCCACCCTCGGGTGTTGCGGTCGAAGCGGGTCCAGAGGGAGGCGCAACGGATTCTACAGCGCTCGTAGAACACGAGGCTGCAGTCTCCATAGGCACCTCTACCGGCTGAGGACGGGAAGGCTGAGAGCCGGAGGACGAATCCCCCGACCGGCTCAGCACAGTTAGACGCAGATCGTCCTTAGAGAGCTTCGCGGCCGCTCCGTGGCGGCGGTCAGAACTCACCGGACGCGGACGCCGTTCCCGTAGAAACGACAACCGCCTGCGTAAATCCAGCAGGGACATCTCCTCGCAATGAGAACATGCACCCCCAGCGAACGCAGCCTCCGCATGCTCGATGCCCAAGCATGAAAGACAGCGCTCGTGACCGTCCTTTGGACCCATGTACTTGCCGCATCCAAGAACACACGGACGAAAAGCCATCCTGAAAAGGACGCTGATCTCCGGATATACGAGAGAGTGGCTGCCTTTAACAAGGCACAAAGCTCTCCGTATCACTCTTTTAGGGAAATTCACTCTTAGATGCTCAGTTGATGATGCGCACAGGGATCAGCAACGCACTCACTAATAACTCAAAACAAAAAAGATGCAGAGTAGTGGAAAACTGCGGCGTCCGCTGTGGTACTGCTTGTCCAACCAACTTCAGCAATCGTTTCCCACCAGAGCAGAGAGTAGCTTCTCAGTAGCAGATACTGCCGGCTTTCGAAGCGATAAAAAGCTAATTTCCATATTTGCACCTGTGGCTTATATACGCACCTGGCGGGGCGGCGCCAGCATTATGCAAATATCTCAATGCCAAGTTCATTGGCGTTTTAGTAGTATTCGAAGCAGATTGGTCTCTCTAAGCGAGTTCCCAATTCGTCGGTCACGACGTGACGTCGTAGTGACCGACTGAAAGGGAACCACTGTATTGATTTTGATTGATTTCAGGTTGTTTAACTCTTTAATTGTTTGATAATTGCATGTAAAAATTATGACCAATGCTATATTATAACTGATATTCAGACAAAACGGAAAATTAAATTTAAAAATTGCATGCCAAAACCATGACCAATGGTATATAATAAATGCTTTCAGACACGTTTTAAAAATTCATAAAAACGTGAAGTCAAACTCCACCAGATTATTGTTCTACGTAACCCAGAGTACCACTGGAATGATTTTTATAATTTACATTGGTCATGGATTTGGCATGCAATTATTAAATAATAAAACAGTTAAACAAACTAAAACTAAAAATCACCATACTGGTACTCTGGGTGATGTAGAACAATAATCTGTTGGAGTTTGCAGAAAACAGTTTGATTTTAGGCTTTTATGAATTTTTAAATCTTGTCTGAAAAGCAGTTATAATATAGCGTTTGTCATGGATGTGACATGCAATTATTAAATTATAAAACAGTTAAACAAACTAAAAATCATCACAGTGGTACTCTGGGAGGTGATTAACAAGAATGTGGTGGAGTTTTCAGAAAACAGTTTGATTTTAGGTTTTTATAAATTTTTAAACTTGTCTGAATAACAATCAAGCATTGGTCATGGTTTTGGCATGCAATTATAAAATAATAAAGCAGTTAAACAAGCTGAAAATCACTATACTGGTACTCTGGGTGATGTAGAACAATAATCTCGTGGAGTTTGCAGAAAACAGTTTGATTTTAGGCTTTTATTAATTTTTTAATCTTGTCTGAATAGCAGTTATAATAAAGCATAGGTCATGGTTTTGGCATGCAATTATTAAATTATAAAACAGTTAAACAAACTAAAAATCATCACAGTGGTACTCTGGGAGGTGATTAACAAGAATGTGGTGGAATTTTCAGAAAACAGTTTGATTTTATTTTTTTTATTTTTTTTAAAACGTGTCTGAATAGCAGTTATAATAAAGCATTGGTCATGGTTTGGGCATGCAATTATTAAATAATAAAACAGTTAAACAACGTGAAAATCAACATACTGGTACTCTGGGTGATGTAGAACCATAATCTGGTGGAGTTTGCAGAAAAAAGTTTGATTTTAGGCTTTTATGAATTTTTAAATCTTGTCTGAATAGCAGTTATAATAAAGCATTGGTCATGGTTTTGGCATGCAATTATTAAATAATAAAACAGTTAAAGAACCTGAAAATCACCATACTGGTACTCTGGGTGATGTAGAATAATAATCTGGTGGAGTTTTCAGAAAACAGTTTGATTTTAGGTTTTTATTAATTTTTTTAACTTGTCTGAATAGCAGTTATAATAAAGCATTGGTCATGGTTTGGGCATGCAATTATTAAATAATAAAACAGTTAAACAACGTGAAAATCACCATACTGGTACTCTGGGTGATGTAGAACAATAATCTGGTGGAGTTTGCAGAAAACAGTTTGATTTTAGGCTTTTCATAAATTTTAAAACTTGTCTGAATAGCAGTTATAATATAGCGTTTGTCATGGTTTTGGCATGCAATTATTAAATGATAAAACAGTTAAACAAACTAAAAATCATCACAGTGGTACTCTGGGAGGTGATTAACAAGAATTTGGTGGAGTTTGCAGAAAACAGTTTGATTTTAGGTTTTTATTAATTTTTAAAACTTGTCTGAATAGCAGTTATAATATAGCACTGATCATGGTTTTGGCATGCAATTATTAAATGATAAAACAGTTAAACAAACTAAAAATCATCACAGTGGTACTCTGGGAGGCGATTAACAAGAATGTGGTGGAGTTTTCAGAAAACAGTTTGATTTTAGGTTTTTATTAATTTTTTAAACTTCTCTGAATAGCAGTTATAATATAGCACTGGTCATGGTTTTGGCATGCAATTATTAAATAATAAAACAGTTAAACAACCTGACAATCACCATACTGGTACTCTGGGTGATGTAGAACAATAATCTGGTGGAGTTTGCAGAAAACAGTTTGATTTTAGGCTTTTATGAATTTTTAAACTTGTCTGAATAGCAATTATAATGAAGCATTGGTCATGGTTTTGGCATGCAATTATAAAATAATTAAGCAGTTAAACAACCTGAAAATCACCATACTGGTACTCTTGGTGATGTAGAAAAATGTTCAGGTAGAGTTTGCAGAAAACAGTTTGATTTTAGGTTTTTATTAAATTTTAAAACTTGTCTGAATAGCATAGTTTACACAGCATTGGTCATGGTTTGGCATGCAATTATTAAATTATAAAACAGTTAAACAACCTGAAAATCACCATACTGGTACTCTGGGTGATGTAGAATAATAATCTGGTGGAGTTTTCAGAAAACAGTTTGATTTTAGGTTTTTATTAATTTTTTTAACTTGTCTGAATAGCAGTTATAATAAAGCATTGGTCATGGTTTGGGCATGCAATTATTAAATAATAAAACATTTAAACAATGTGAAAATCACCATACTGGTACTCTGGGTGATGTAGAACAATAATCTGGTGGAGTTTGCAGAAAACAGTTTGATTTTAGGCTTTTATGAATTTTTAAACTTGTCTGAATAGCAATTATAATGAAGCATTGGTCATGGTTTTGGCATGCAATTATAAAATAATAAAGCAGTTAAACAACCTGAAAATCACCATACTGGTACTCTGGGTGATGTAGAATAATAATGTGGTGGAGTTTGCAGAAAACAGTTTGATTTTAGGTTTTTATTAAATTTTAAAACTTGTCTGAATAGCAGTTATAATATAGCGTTTCTCATGGATTTGACATGCAATTACTACATTATAAAACAGTTAAACAAACTAAAAATCATCACAGTGGTACTCTGGGAGGTGATTAACAAGAATGTAGTGGAGTTTTCAGAAAACAGTTTGATTTTAGGTTTTTATTAATTTTTAAAACTTTTCTGAATAGCAGTTATAATATAGCACTGGTCATGGTTTTGGCATGCAATTTTTAAATAATAAAACAGTTAAACAACCTGAAAATCACCATACTGGTACTCTGGGTGATGTAGAACAATAATCTGTTGGAGTTTTCAGAAAACAGTTTGATTTTAGGCTTTTATGAATTTTTAAATCTTGTCTGAATAGAAGTTATAATAAAGCATTGGTCATGGTTTGGGCATGCAATTATTAAATAATAAAACAGTTAAACAACGTGAAAATCACCATACTGGTACTCTGGGTGATGTAGAACAATAATCTGGTGGAGTTTGCAGAAAACAGTTTGATTTTAGGCTTTTCTTAAATTTTAAAACTTGTCTGAATAGCAGTTATAATATAGCGTTTGTCATGGTTTTGGCATGCAATTATTAAATGATAAAACAGTTAAACAAACTAAAAATCATCACAGTGGTACTCTGGGAGGTGATTAACAAGAATTTGGTGGAGTTTGCAGAAAACAGTTTGATTTTAGGTTTTTATTAATTTTTAAAACTTGTCTGAATAGCAGTTATAATATAGCACTGGTCATGGTTTTGGCATGCAATTATTAAATGATAAAACAGTTAAACAAACTAAAAATCATCACAGTGGTACTCTGGGAGGTGATTAACAAGAATGTGGTGGAGTTTTCAGAAAACAGTTTGATTTTAGGTTTTTATTAATTTTTTAAACTTGTCTGAATAGCAGTTATAATATAGCACTGGTCATGGTTTTGGCATGCAATTATTAAATAATAAAACAGTTAAACAACCTGACAATCACCATACTGGTACTCTGGGTGATGTAGAACAATAATCTGGTGGAGTTTGCAGAAAACAGTTTGATTTTAGGCTTTTATGAATTTTTAAACTTGTCTGAATAGCAATTATAATGAAGCATTGGTCATGGTTTTGGCATGCAATTATAAAATAATAAAGCAGTTAAACAACCTGAAAATCACCATACTGGTACTCTTGGTGATGTAGAAAAATGTTCAGGTAGACTTTGGAGAAAACAGTTTGATTTTAGGTTTTTATTAAATTTTAAAACTTGTCTGAATAGCATAGTTTACACAGCATTGGTCATGGTTTGGCATGCAATTATTAAATTATGAAACAGTTAAACAAACTAAAAATAATCAAAGTGGTACTCTGGGTGATGAAGAACAATAATCTGTTGGAGTTTTCAGAAAACAGTTTGATTTTAGGCTTTTATGAATTTTTAAACTTGTCTGAATAGCAATTATAATGAAGCATTGGTCATGGTTTTGGCATGCAATTATAAAATAATAAAACAGTTAAACAACCTGAAAATCACCATACTGGTACTCTGGGTGATGTAGAACAGTAATCTGGTGGAGTTTTCAGAAAACAGTTTGATTTTAGGCTTTTATGAATTTTTAAACTTGTCTGAATAGCAATTATAATGAAGCATTGGTCATGGTTTTGGCATGCAATTATAAAATAATAAAGCAGTTAAACAAGCTGAAAATCACCATACTGGTACTCTGGGTGATGTAGAACAATAATCTGGTGGAGTTTGCAGAAAACAGTTTGATTTTAGGTTTTTATTAAATTTTAAAACTTGTCTGAATAGCAGTGATAATATAGCGTTTGTCATGGTTTGACATGCAATTATTAAATTATAAAACAGTTAAACAAACTAAAAATCATCACAGTGGTACTCTGGGAGGTGATTAACAAGAATGTGGTGGGGTTTTCAGAAAACAGTTTGATTTTAGGTTTTTATTAATTTTTAAAACTTGTCTGAATAGCAGTTATAATATAGCACTGGTCATGGTTTTGGCATGCAATTATTAAATAATAAAACAGTTAAACAAACTAAAAATCAGCATACTGGTACTCTGGGTGATGTAGAACAATAATCTGGTGGAGTTTGCAGAAAACAGTTTGATTTTAAGTTGTTATTAAAATTTAAATCTTGTCTGAATAGCAGTTATAATATAGCGTTTGTCATGGTTGTGACATGCAATTATTAAATAATAAAACAGTTAAACAACCTGAAAATCACCATGGTACTCTGGGTGATGTAGAACAATAATCTGGTGGAGTTTGCAGAAAACAGTGATTTTAGGTTTTTATTAAATTTTAAAACTTGTCTGAATAGCAGTTATAATATAGCGTTTGTCATGGTTGTGACATGCAATTATTAAATTATAAAACAGTTAAACAAACTAAAAATCATCACAGTGGTACTCTGGGAGGTGATTAACAAGAATGTGGTGGAGTTCTCAGAAAACAGTTTGATTTTAGGTTTTTATTAATTTTTTTAACTTGTCTGAATAGCAGTTATAATATAGCACTGGTCATGGTTTTGGCATGCAATTATTAAATAATAAAACAGTTAAACAACCTGACAATCACCATACTGGTACTCTGGGTGATGTAGAACAATAATCTGGTGGAGTTTGCAGAAAACAGTTTGATTTTAGGCTTTTATGAATTTTTAAATATTGTCTGAATAGAAGTTATAATAAAGCATTGGTTATGGTTTTGGCATGCAATTATTAAATAATAAATCAGTTAAACAACCTGAAAATCACCACAGTGGTACTCTTGGAGGTGATAAACCAGAATGTTTTGGAGTTTGCAAAAAACACTTTGATTTTCTTAATGTTTTAATTTGTCTGAGCGAGGTTCATATGCTAATATTAAACTCGATTAAAAGTATTGACAAAGATCCTTGTAGATAGTGTTTTCAAACATTTACTCGAATTTTCAAGAACAATAATTGCAGTCCTTGAGATGCTTTTCTGTTTCTTATCCTCGCAAAAGGAGCAAAAGTTAAAATCCAGTCCCCTATCTGTTCTTACAGCGCCGCCTGAAGTCGCACACGTTTGTTACCGTAAAAAGCCATATAGACGCGCAACGCAATTTAAAGCGGAGATGGCGTGACCGTGCTTTTCAGAAGCGCAGATGGCGTGACTGCAGTACAAAACACAATGATGAAAAACAACAGTGACCATACATTGAAACTACTAGAACGTAGTTTTTGTTAAAGTATACAATTGTTGCCGTACATGGAATGCCATTCATAATGTTGAGTAAAAAATAAAACAGAATGAAACTTTTGGAAAAACTAAAAACAACTGTAAAAACTTGCGTAAGATATTCCACTGGATCACACGATTGGTTTTTAGTCATCATCATTAAGCGTTATGATATTATCTAGATACCATAGAAAGTGCATGCATGATCCAAGACCCTTTTCAAACATGAAATCTACGGCATTTTCTATGATTTCACACACATTAATTTCTCGTTTCTTTACAAGCATAGCAATGCATACATCAATTACAAATGCCGACATAAGTATGATATTGATGATGTAGAACTCGCCCTCGTCACATTCATAAAATATCTCTAGGGCCTTTCTAATAATCACACGGGGTTCCTCTTGGGCCTGGACCACCGTCTGTACCATGCTATTGAGCGTGTCATCTATACTTTTCACACCATCTGTTTTTTCCTTGAGTCTGGTTACACGACCGGCGTTAGCTTCGCAATAGTTTGGAGGCGTGCACACATTGGCATCTTTGTATATCACAGTACATAGTAGATTGATCATCTCGCGCTTGTAGTTGTTTTTAAGCATATCTTTAAAAAGGTCGGTCCCGTACACATACCCCATCTGGCCATTGCGAAGTCGTTCGAATGATCTTTGTGCCATCTTTTTCAAGAATCCGTAGTTTCGTAGACAACGTTGCTTGCTTGTTTGTTTCTGAGTTCAAACGTCTTCTCAGCAACAAAAGGCTCGTGTCCACAGTTTCCGCCGCGTTGCATTTGATAGTTTGTTTGCGAATTCGGACACCTTCGCAGCATCAAAAGTTTCCACAGTTTCTGCAAAACATAAAACAGACCTCTGGTGTGTACGAATCCAACACGGTTGTTCAAATTGTTCTGTGATGTGTTAATCCGGGGTTAAGATTTTGGTAAAGGTTCTGTGTTCAGAAGGAAACCTTCTCATCTATACAGCCCTCATTCTTCGCTTCACAACCCCCGCAGCGTTGGTCGTTTGGTCCGCACCACGTGATAACAGCCATTGCCCCCAAACACACACACACACACACCATATCCGCTGGGGGGTTTTACGATGTAATTCGTAAAGCTATAGACCCTGATTCATCTTAAACTTAACCTAATATCGGTTAATATGTTCAAATAGTTTATTTTTATTTTATTTAGTAAAAATTAAGGTTTACCTATTTAACTATGTACGTGATTTTAATGTTATGTAGAACCATGTCCTAACTGTTGTTGTGTTTATGGACGCACACAACCCTGTTTAACAAAATGTCAAATTTGTTAAATGTTTTGTCTTTAAAGAAATGATTGTTGTCACGTATGTGACAACCTGGATTATAACATCGTCAACTTTGATAAATAATATTTGCAAACATTTTATTGTTCCCTAAATGGATAACAGATGGGTTTAAGGTTACATTAATTAAAAAACAACACCACAATGTGAGATAAAATGTCTTAAACCTTTTAAGTTTCTTTAAATCGCAAATAATGGATAACATGATTTAATCAGTATCTGTGTAATGATGCCTAAATCTAAAATAAGCCTTTTACTTTTTGACAATGGGGGGCTGAGTTTCTTTTATTTTACCAACACTCCCTCTGTCCAGACATCTGTGGGGGTTGTCTGCTGGTTGATAGCGGACTGGTGATAGAGAGAGAGAGAGAGAGAGAGAGAGAGAGAGAAACTGTTCGTCCATACAACAAAATTTTTCCACATCAATAAATATGTCGAACACTCGCAAAACAAGAAACACCCACTGGAATAACATGTTCAAGAACCCTTTTATTTTGACAAATGTGTACCGTGTTACATTTATCGTAAATAGACATGTACACACTTGGATATTAGATGACATTAATGAATTAAACTCAGAATAGGGTGTGAAATGTCTTAAAACGTTTAAAAGGCTCTTAACGCCAGATATATGAGCGCATCAGCGTACGTTTTCTGGCAACGTTGGTACACGCATTCACATGTTTTAATCAGAGACTTGGTTAAAGAAAGTCCCAAATCTAAAATAAACCCCCTATTATACCGGAGCGGACAGAATTACATTTTATTGTGTAATAAACACATATTCACAGTTGATTTTAAGATGTCATTAATTTAAAACAAACTCAGAAAATGATATGAAAGTGTTTTTAATCGTTTAAAAGTTTCTTAACGGTGGATATGAACACTCATCCGCGTATGTTCTCTATTGTAAACGCCGGAGCGCGATCTAATGGTGTGATCAGAATACTATGTCTGAAAAGATTAAACTTTTATTTAGTTTAAAATAAATAACCTTTAGTCTAAAGAATGTGTTATTTGTGTCCCCGGTGGTTTTGGCACTGTTCATCGCTATACCACTGCTGAATATTTCATTAAATAATTTGTTACAAACAAATGCTTTATTTTTGACAGAGTGTCCATATTACATTTTACCATTACAGTTTTAAAAGACTCTACCTAGATTACAAACCGACCCTGCTGTGAAATATCTATCACATAAGTTCAGCATCAGAAACTTTGAGGCTGTTCAGTAAAATATAGCTTATAGTTAAATAGATAATAGTACATTTAAGGTTAACCAGTTACAACTAAAATATTTATTCTTGCGTGACTTTAAAGAAGTCTCTTGCCAATACAAACGTATTATCAAGTTGTATTTATAAGATACACGCAGGCAATTGACCTAAAATCTACATAATAATTTATTTTTGTCAGAGCAGACAATATTGTATAATATACACATATTCACACATGTTTTAAGAAGCCTTTAATTAAAAATAAAACCCTAAAATGAGGTGAAGACATCTTAAAAAACATTTAAAAGTTTATTAACGTCAGATATAAGTTTTCTGTCACCATCGTTCACGTATACACATGTCTTAATCAGAGACTTGGTTGAAGAAACCCCTAAATCTAAAATAAACTCCTATTTTGCCATAGTGGACAGAATTACATTTATTAACTTTAATTTAAAACGGCATATATGAACACTCACCCGGCGCTTTGTCAGGCACCGCCGGATCTTTAATACGCGTGAAACTATAGAGCAGGTCATGAAAAGATTCACGGAACTCATGAATCGTTTAAAATTGTATTTAGTTTAGACTTTCGTCTAAAGATTATAGTATTGCCGGCTCCGAAGGTTATGGCTCAGATCATTGCTTAAACTATACACGTATACGGAATATTTCATTAAATAACTTGTGATGTTACAAACAAATGTTTTAATCGTAGCATTGTTCATGATTTGTCTAAATCTAAAATAAACATTTACTTTTTTTGACACCGTAATGGGGGATTGTTTTACCAACATCGAGTTTTAGAAATCTTTAATCGCTTTACAACACGCACCCCTGTGAATGAATGCAGGTCTTGTGAGAAAGGAGGGAGGTGGGGTGAGAGCTGACAGCAAATGTCGAAACACGAGCTGTCACAAACACAACCTGTCATTAAACATAACAGCATACGCTTGACATAAAACACACTCAGGAATAAACAAACCACTAAATGACATGTCATAAACCCATTAAATACTCTCTGTCTAAAGTTGACAACTTGTACAGATTTTGATTGATGGTCCCGCCCCCCTGTCAAAGAGTCATAAAAACGACCTGTCAGACAGCAACTGTCACCGGGTGGGGGAGGGGGTCATAAAAGTTTGACGAATGCCGTCCCCATATAACTACTGTTGTATTTTCGTTGTAATTAGGTAATGTTGTGGTACAACATTTTAAAAACGTTTTAAAAACCAAACCCTTAAATAACAACAAGTACGTTTTATAAACGTTGGACACTACCTATTGGCATGTTTTCTTTAGTTAAAAACGTAAATTACATCTGTTCACTACTAATACAAATCCAGACCAAAATGCAAAAATTTTTAAGCTGGTAAACCTAGAAATAAGACTTTTAAAGAACATCATGACCAATGACCATACAACCAGGTGTTTATTTGAATGTATGTCGGCCAACCAAGAAAATGACCGGAATGCCCCAGTACCAATCCAACCCTGCCTACCATTATAAAACAAAACACTAAGCTCAGATACATTTAAACCAATATATACACTGGTTGTATTTTGGTATGTTCATGAGGTTCTTTAAACATCTTATTCCAACATAATTAAAACGTGTTTGAAACCTTTTTAGTGAAGACCAGAAGACTTTGATATCCTTGAGCTGTAATCTTTATTCCAGAAAGCGATCTTCAAATCAGGGCATAGAGCACCAAGTCTGACTTACAGCCCTACATTGCATTTAAAATCTGTAGTTCAGATTAATAAGAATAAAGGCTAAATCATGTCTGATCTGAACTAAACTAAACTAATGTTGAAATATCATAAAATCCCTTACAAAAATGTTCTGTGGAAATCCTGTAGTATATCATGTGATAAAGCATCACAGATAACACACAAAATTGTGTGGTATTATGTTGTTTTTTGGGACACTTTACCACAGGATTTTGTTGTAATGTCTGTAATATTCATGCAGTATTTTTGTGGGATTGTGTGGTACTAATTTCATATTTCTTCGGTATTTACCACATGATTTTGTTGTCAAGTATGTAAGATTACTGCAGTATTCCTGTAATATTTTTGTGTTATTACTTTCATATTTCTGTAGTAATTACCACAGGTATTGTGTTGTTTTTTGGGACACTTTACCCCAGGATTTTGTTGTAACATCTGTAATATTCCTGCAGTAATCTTGTGGTATTCCTTTCATATTTCTGTACTATTTACCACAGAATTTTGTTGTAAAGTATGTAATATTCTTGTGGGATTGTGTGGTATTACTTTCATATTTCTGCGGAAATTACAACAGGATTCATAATATTCTTGCAGTATTCCTGTAATATTCTTGTGTTATTATTTTCATATTTCTGTAGTATTAACCACAGGTATTGTGTTGTTTTTTGGGACACTTTACCCCAGGATTTTGTTGTAACGTCTGTAACATTCTTATGGTGTTACTTTCATATTTCTATAGTATTTATTTACCACAGGATTTTGTTGTAATGTAATATTCCTGCAGTAGTTCTGCGGTAATTACCACAGGATTCTGTTATATAATATTCTTGTGGTATTACTTTCATATTTCGAATGCAAAACTGGAAGAATTCGTGCAAAACTGGGTCTGTGGATTTTATTAAACAAACCCCGTAAAATCACTTATTAGAAAATAGAGGCAACGGTTTCTTTATTGAATATCAACTTCTAGTCCTTCTGCTTTCCCCCTTCATGCTCTCGGTCATTGCAGATGCTGTGTCCTGGTTGCTTTTGTCACAGCATCTGTGAAAAAGTACATAATCAAAATGCTAACAATAAAAAACGATGGCTGTCTCAACAAAACTTAAATCACAATTAATCAAAGTATATATACCAATATTAAAAGGAATGTTTTTATTTTAAACTTGATTTATCTTTAGTCCCAATTACTTGATGCCCAACTAAGATAAAGTCCCAAAGTCTTAAATGTAGTGATATCTTTCATTGCAGGATAACAGTTTTTAAAGTATAACCTGTTAGCCAGCACTTCTATTTTTGAGTATTTTCTGAAAAATGACAAGTCCAAACTAAAGCGTCTGCAGCTCTTAAACCCTATGGTCTATCTATATTCATAATTCTGGTCTTGTTTGAAACTAGACACTTGACATATTGTTGCCTAATAGTCATAACAACTCAGAGTAGTAAAGAAACAGAGTAAAACAAGGTAAAATATTAAATGACTTCCGTTTTTCTTTAAATAACATTCACTTAGCAAAAAAGGTATGAAATGGTCATGTAAGACACCTGGGGACACCATATAGGTAAACTGAATGTCTGACCATGCTGTGATTCAAATTTAAGAATGATACTCCAAAAAATGTTGTTTCTGTGAGCTTTTATTTCAAAAAAGTCCAGGCGTCCTTTCAGAAAAAGTGCACTTGGAAACTCCAAATATACACGATAACAAAATGACATGATTATCAAAAGAGAATGAGTCAGGACTACATATTACATGATGTATATCAATTCAGAACTTCTCTGCCCACCAAAGCACATAGAAAAAACTATTTCATAAAAAAACATTTGCACATTATAACAAAATACTTGTTATTTTGAATGTGGTCGCTCATGAATGCACTCCAGATTCCAGTCCTCCTCTGTGTCAGCTGAAGCCAATTCCAATTCTATTTTATACGCCTAACCCTTAACCTTGCCTCCTAAAACAGTGTGAAAAGGGGAAGGGTTAATAATATTCCCCTAAGAAATGGGACACCACTACTACACTGTCATATGACATCATACGTCAAAGTAGATGCAATATTTATCACATTGCCACCTTCACCTGCAGTCATGTAGTTACAGCCTACAAGTGGCCCTGGAAGCCCAAAAGCAGCACACCATACACCCCTCTAATAGCGATTTAGATGCTCTTCTCCTCAGTCTATTATTCACGTTCCGGTTTTCCACCATTGTTGTAGTAAAAAAAAGGCTTCCCTGCCAATGACGAGGAATTCCGGCTTTCCACAATACAAAATAACTAATGAAGGTAGGATGAAACGTCTTTTTGTTTGAAAGCAGAGGGTTTATTTCTTTATTTGATATATTTTACATTTTCTGGAAGACATTAAACTTTTATGACAATCATGAAAAATGCTGGTGCTGGCTGGCAACTTTTTTTAAACGTTGGTGGGAAAAGAGTTAAAGGTTCTGTCCAGTGTGAAGTCTCTGATGGACTCTGAAGTGACCTGAATAAGCAAACGTCTTGTTACACTGAGAGCATTTGTAAGGTTTTTCACCTGTATGAACTCTCTGGTGCCTTAGTAAGGTATCCTTTAGACTAAAACTCTTCCCACAGACACCACAGTGATGAGGTTTCTCTCCAGTATGAACTCTTTGATGAACTTTGAATTGAGATGAACTAGAGAAGCACTTTCCACATTGAGCGCAGACGTAAGGTTTCTCTCCAGTGTGAACTCTCTGATGTGATTTTAAGTTAGATGAGTAAGTAAACGTCTTGTCACACTGAGAGCATTTGTAAGGTTTTTCACCTGTATGAACTTTCTGGTGCCTTAGTAAGTTTGATTGGCGACTAAAGCTCTTCCCACAGACACTACAGTGATGAGGTTTCTCTCCAGTGTGAACTATCTGATGGGCTTTTAAGTTACGTGAATAGTGAAAAGTCTTGTCACATTGAGAGCATTTGTAAGGTTTTTCTCCAGTGTGAACTCTCTGATGGATTATCAGCTTATATTTATGGCAGAAACGTTTATCACACTGTGAACACTGATAGAGTTTCTCTTTAATGTGAATATTCTGGTGTTTTTTTAATGAACCTGAATCCCTAAAGGTTTTTCCACATTCACTGCACTGATACGGTCTCTCATTGGTGTGTGAAAACACATGTTTCTTCAGACTATGTTTACAGCTAAATCTCTTTTCACAGTGAGGACACTCGTACGTTTTTTCTCCTGTGTGAACTCTCTGATGAACTTTTAATTGAGATGAACTAGAGAAGCTTTTTCCACACTGAGCGCATTTGAAAGGTTTTTCACCTGAATGAAGTCTTTGATGAACTTTAAGATTTTGTTTGGTTCTGAAGTATTTTCCACATTCAGTGCAGTAGAAAGGCTTTTCATCACTGTGTGTCCTCATGTGAACATTTAGATTAGAGGAAGAGACACAAATCCTCCCACACTGTTCACAGTGAAACTGCTTCTTCTTCTTCTTCTTCTTCTTTTTCTCTCTGTGGTCTTCTGAATGATGTTTCTTCTCTTGTAAGGTAGTAAAGCTGATCTCAGATCTGGTGAAGAGTTTCTGTTCTGTGTGTTTTCTCTCATGTCTCTCTAAATGTCTCTGTGAGCTGAATGATGTTGAGGACGTTATTTTTATATCCAAACATGAATCACTCTTCACATCTGAAAGAAACATGAAACAATTAAAATTGTCTTTTCACTCTTATTTACACAAAGAAGGATGAAGAATTGAGATTCTGTATCTTTTTCTAGATTCACACATATAGACAGAAGACAGGTGTCAGTCCTGTTATTACAGCTTGGTCATTGCACATCAAATAAACCAACATTTGTACACAGCAAAAAAACATTGTAATTATTTTTGTTAATATTTTATTAAAATAATAACAATATAACTAGTGATCAATGACAAAATATATAGGATGGTTTCCAAGACAAGGATTAGCTTAAATCAGGACTAGGCCTTAGTTTAATTAAGGAATATAACTAGTTTTAACAAACATGCCTTACTGAAAACATTACTGGTGTGCATTTTGAGGCCAAACAAAGGGCACTGATGTATTTTATGATATGTCAGTGTAAGTTGTTTTCAGTTTGAACAGCTATTACATTTATTTTAGTCTAGGACTAGTCTGATCACTGTCTAGGAAACCGCCCATTAATGTTATGCATGATTATGAGTAATCCACATTTTTGTAAGAGTCGTCAAACGGAGCAATATTTTTTATTTGTACAGACAACGACTTTCACAATCCTTGTTGCATTATATGATGACACTTCTAAAATGAGATGAAATATTTTTTAAAGGGATAGTTCACCCCAAAATGATCACTTTTCCCTGTGTCGTTCTAAACCCCACAGAGCTCAGATTGTCTTCAGTAGAGATCGACAGATAATTATTTTTTTTTATCGATACCGACTATTTGGAACTTATTTGCCCGATAACCGATATGCTGAACCAATTTTTATTTACTGTTATACTACTGTTTTTGACAGACTTACAACAACACTATTCAACTGAACAAATCCTTATAATAATAACAATCACTCCCTCTCTGCATACAATGTAATAAACAGAGCCCGACCGATTTATCGGTTTGCCAATTTTAATCGCTGATATGAGCCTGTCGCAAATATAGGTGTATCGGCGTATAAGCCGCAGATATACAGCCGATATGAAAGTTTTCACAGAACAAAGAAATGCTTTTGAATGATGCAAGTACTTGTTTGTCCATTTAATGCAGTCAGTGGTCTCTCAGTTCAGGCAGCGGGAGTCACGCGGTTTCTTCACAACATTTTTACACCTGGTTATTAAGACACCTTTGGTCGATTGGATTAGAAGTGGACGAGAGAGACACATTCCCGTTTACAAATACTTAATCGTTCTGAAACTGAGTTCCTGTCAAGCGTCTACACACCAGAAAAACATAAATCCGGGCAAGTTTAAAGTGGATCAAAAGTCCACACAACTTCATTAACAGATTTGCCAAGTGAACGTCTTGTGTGTAACGACAATAACGTTAGCCGGATCCTTTCATCATCAGTTAACATTTTTGTCTGGTAATGTCTGTGTGCCAGTCAGTCAGTCAGTCAGTCAGTCAGTCAGTCAGTCAGATTTATTTATAAAGCACGTTTAAAAACAACAGCTGTTGGCCAAAGTGCTGTACAAAATGTAGACATATAACAAAATACAAGAAAACTACATAAAACGCGGCAACACATCAACAAATCAAAACAATCGAGCGGCAGTGTTTTGAACAAGTTGAAGACCTGACAAGAAAGACTGTGAAACACCCAGGTATAATACATTACAATAGTCCAATCTGGATGAAATAAAAGCATGTATTATAGTTTCCATGTCTCTTGATGTTAAAAATTACTTAATTTTTGCGATGTTCTTTAACTGATAAAAACAACTTCTGAGTACCGCATTAATCTGTTTATCGAAGGTTAAAATAGATTCAAAAGTAACGCCTAAGTGTCTGGCATGTGAATGGAGATTATTAGATAAGTGACCCAGTTTACTGACCACAACCTCGATAGAAGCAGGGGACTCAAAGATAAAAACTTTAGTCTTAGTCTCATTTAATGGAGGAAATTGGCAGACATCCACTCTTTAACATCTCTCAGACAATCATATAAACACTGTAAACTAGAAACATCTGTTGGATGCAAGGGGACATAACACTGAGTATCATCCGCGTTACAGTGGTATGAGACATGGTGCTTCTTAAATATAGCATACAGAGGAAGCATGTATAAGGAAAATAAAACAGGACCCAAAATTGAGCCATGTGGAACCCCATACAAAACTGGTGCAGATGATGATGTATATTTCCCAGTTTTTATGGAGAAGGTTAGATCTTTTAAATAGGAAACAAACCAATCTAAAACATGTCCCTGGATTCCAATAAGGTATAGGCGTTTTATAAGAATACCATGATCGAGAGTATCGAATGCCGCACTGAGGTCCGATAAAATTAAAACAGCACACTTGCCAGAGTCAACAATCAACAATAAATCATTTAAAACTTTTAACAATGCAGATTCTGTACTGTGTTGAGGTCTAAAACCAGACTGATATTTATCAAAACAACAATTTTCCTGTAAAAAAGACGTGTGCGTATGTTTGCGTGTCAGGGTGAACTCATTCCAAGGAAAACGGCAAGGGACAGCATGTGGTTGCAAGTGGCAAACAGTAAGCCCTTAAATGTAGTCGTCTTTAGGAAAGTGTCAGCTGCATACATAAGTGCTCCACTTTTTTATGGTGAAGTTTGGTCCTTCATCCCCCTGGATAGCCCGAATCCACTTCTGTCTAACTTCACCATCAACAGGGAATAAATGAAACAGATATGGCTTTTTACGTTGCCTTGACTGCGAAGGAAGTAGATTTCCATGACGACTGCGTATTTCCAGTCATAAATACGGAAGTTGAAAGAAAGGTCTATCTTCTGTGTCGGACCCTATCAGATCCAGTGCGGATGCCATTTCGTTGTGTTAGCAGGCAGCCTCGTCTCGCATGATGTTAAAAAGCCCAGGTGTGTGTTTGGCATCGAGCATCACTGTGCTCATGGCTAGTTTAACTTCTACAGCTTGTTTTCACCATTTGTATGTGCTTTGCGCAGGCACCGCGCACACGTGCTTGCTTTTGCGAAAATCGTTAAGTTAATTACTCGAAGATCGATGTATTTTTAACATCCCTACTCAGAATAATTCATATTTTGTTGTTAAAGCTTATGAAATAGCTGTTGACAAAATGCTGTTTATCTATGAATTTACTCATACATCAACTTTATCAAACTTGCTATAGTGGAGGTAATAAATAATAATTAATGTCCACAGACATTTATTTAGATTTTTTTAGCAGAATAATGTTTATCTTGTTAATGTTAATATAACTTCAGCCTTCAACCTGGTAAGTGAACAGCTATATGAACGCGAGTTTAAAAGGCTACTAATAAACATAAAAAGCAAACAAAAAAGGTAATTCAGCATTGTTATTTCCCACAAGCATTCATTCATGGCTGTTTAATTCATGTAAAGCTACGTTGTTACTGGGAAAGGATTTGATGAATCAATTTACGTCAGTGGTTCTCAAACTGGGGTCCGGGGCCCCAGATTTATGACATTTTATAAAATAAATTAATTCATCATACATTCTGTGTAATTAAACCTAAAAAACCGATGCCTGGGCTTTGTATATCTGTCGATACCCGATACCAATCCAATATCATTGTTGAATTAATAGTAAAATTCTTAAATGTGTAAAGTGCTTTCTGCTATATCTAGTATAATTTACATTGAAAAACAATAATTTCAAATGATTTACAAGTTACATAAACGTTAATTATTAATCATGGCAGTGTTTAGAAGAACATAATAGGCACGTTTGATCAAATAAATATGCTAAATATATTTTCCTTAATTGCGCAAAACTGTCACAGCTTTAGTGTGCAGATGGTTATTTTGGGAATTATGCACTTGACCGGACCTTTTATGCACATCACGGGCGCAGAATTGATGAACATATATCATCCTGTACGCTACGATTATGCTTTCCTGGGCGCAGAATTGATGCTCTTGAAGCACCCTCCATGGGAATCCTCGCTCGATAGCAATGAAAAGTTCATAACAAAGAGAACAGATTCGCCCTGTGTTCAGCACATAGTGAATTGCAACCATCCAACGGCTTACTGAGACTATACAAAATCAGATCTTTAAAATAGCCTACAGTTATCATGTGTGTGCGTTTGTGAATGACATGTTTCATCCATATGCTTCACCACCAGTGCGAGTAAGTTAGAGTTTCCGTAAACTTATATATGCTTAAATGTGCATTAGTTTTTTCACATGAAGCTATAAACTATAGAGTGTATTAAGAAGACTTTGAATATAGTGCATAAAAACATTTATGGTGCTTTTATAATACTTTGTCGTTTTCATCGCTTGTCAGTAAGAACTACAGGTAACCCACAGTATCGGAATTGGATCGGTCCTGTTAGTCCGATAACCGATTTAGCAAAAAGGGCCCGGATCGCCCCGATACCCAATCCAGATATCGGATCGGTGCATCCCTACTTAAAACAGGGGTCACAAATCCTGCTCCTGGAGGGCCAGTATCAGAGTTTAGCTGCAACACCTAAACAAACATACCTGAAGCAGCTAATTTTGGTGCTTTAGGTTTGTTTGATTAGGGTTGACAATGTTTGCACAATGGCTTAAATAAAAAAGCAGATAAAAAAAAACATTGGCAACTACGTCAGCAGGTGACGTGTCGCAGTCTGCTCATGAACAACCAGGGAGGAGAACAAATTATTAAATAAAATCGTTCGTTTTGGTTTCTCTACAAAAGTGTTCTCGTCACATCACAATATTATTATATTATTGACTGACTGATGGACCTTTTTGGCGATGTCCTTCATTGTTTTCTGAGGAAAGGATTGTGAAACTAACTAAAGTTAATGTGACAGACAGACGCCTCCCGAATTTAATAAAAATATCTAAAAATGTGATCTGAAGACAATCGGAGCACTTCAGGGTTAAAGGTTCTTCAAGCGAATTCACGCGTTTTAGACCATAAAACATTTTTTGTTACATACAGCAAACATCTCCTCACTATCTGCTTGCTTCCTGTCCGCTGATCAAACTGTAAAAAAACGCGATCTCTGTAGACAGCCCAGCCTCCACAAACTGCAATAATAACAAACTGGCCAAACCTACACCAGAAACCATAACAAAGTGTTCTAACCAATAAACGCCAAGAAGGATTTGGGGGTTGGGTTTGGGCGTGTTCATGAAAGCACGGAAGGGAGGGGGAGGGGAAGGAGTTAACTACGCTAAGTTTGTTTGAAAACACATTTCAAAAATCAACACACAGATTCGCTTAGAGAATCTTTAAGGACAATACAGGAGTGATTTATGATCAAATTATCATTTTGGGGTGAACTAACCCTTTAAGCCCACATGCATGTTACACAATAAGTATTAAAAATATCTTAAACTCATTTAACATTTTAGTACTTACACTTTTTGGTCTTTTAATTTGTGAGTTTATGACTGAAAACCCAAAACCATTGCTCACATGACAGTTCGAAATGTTCAAAACACAACTACAATTAAGGAGACATACCTGATGGAATAAAATCATCAACTTCCTCATTTCGACCTTCCTCTTCTGTTGGTTCAGTTTTGATTTCTGTGGGTTCAGTTTTGATTTCTGTGGGTTCAGGTTTGATTTCTGTGGGTTCAGGTTTGGTTTCTGTGGGTTCAGTTTTAATCTTCATCATGAGGTTCGTGCAGTCGATGAGTTTAACTGAACACATCTTCAGTTTGGTCTGCAGGATCTGCTGCTGTTCTCCAGCGTTACAGACAGAATCCAGAGACTCTGTGGAGATTTGATCCTCTTGTAAGCTCTGTTTACCGTCACACACTGTAGTGTCCTGAATGTCTGTGGGCTTTGACTCAGTATAACAGAGTAAAGTCAGACTGAGCTCGGAGTCCTGTGTGTGTCTGGATTTCTCTTCAGAGAGTTTAGAGTCCAGCAGTGGCTGTGGTGTGCGGCTCTGATCTCTGCTCATCCACACTGAATCCAGACTCCCATCATCAGTCACATACACTGAAGATTCACAACAATCCACATCCTCACAACACAACACACACAGACAGTAAGATTACAAATGATTTGATGTTGTCTGATTCAGGTAAATGATGTTTAAGCTGAACAAACCTCTCGTTTCATTGCTAAATCTCCTCTTGACCTCAGCTTTGTCTCCAGTAACGCCACCTCTTTCTTCAGCTGAGAGATTTCTGTGATGAAATCATCAATATATCCAGCATGGACAGATCAGTTCCTACTCAATGTCTCAACACTAAAATACACAGAGACAATAGACTGTTTACACTCAATGAAACACGCAAGAGAGAAAACACTGAGGATACACAAACACATCACACGCGCGCTCTTTCTTTCATTCTTCAGTGAGTTTATCTGCGGACTAAAGAGCTGCAGCGCCTCCTGCTGTACTGGAGAGAGAAGACGGGAAATTAAATGCTGAAGAATAAAGTCAAAACACCAAGCTTTTAAAGTCATATAGATATCGTAAGACAAAGAGATTATGATCAGATTAAAAATAGAAACACAAAAGTTTTTACAACGTTGTATTTTCATTGTAATTATTTGCAGTACAACATTTAAAAAACGTTTTAAAAACCACACCCTAAATATTAACAATGTTTTATAAACAATGGAAAATTGTCACGTTTTCTTAAGGTAGTAAAAAACGTAAATCAAGTCACAAAACTACGAAAACAAAACCAGACCAAAATGCAATAAAGACTAAATCATGTCTGATCTGAACTAAACTCATGTTGAAATATCAGTTGATGATTGTCCAGAATCAGTCCTCAATACTCCATCAAACTGAAGGTAAAACTTTGGAGTAAGTATGTAGAAAACAGTCTGATCTTAAGTGTTTTGTGTTGTTTTTAATCTCATTGTTATCTGTCAGGTGAACTGCAGTTACTCATCTGATGATCAGAAAGTGTCTTCACACAAAACGCACAGCTAATGTTTTTACATCTGTGTCTTTCTTTCATCTGTAAACTCACTGGAAGACAGGACAGAAGTTCATTTAACTTCAAACAAAAAATATCTCATTCGGACAATATGTGCTTGTTGATCAACACAACGTCTTCTGATGTAACTTGATTTGCCATAGTTTTATTGTCAGCTAGTCAGCTAAAGTTTTTCAAAAGCATAAACCCTGCCTTTAAATGTAAAACTTGCATTTTATATTCAGGACTATACACACATTCAGTAAAGCTGATTGATTGCCTACAAATACATGGCTATATACAAATACCGTAGCAAAACTGTTTCTTTTCTATCATCCTGGTTGGTTATTTTCAAATTTTTATCATATTAATTATGTTTTAAGATAATGAATTCTACTGCTTCCTTTTTCCCTAAAATAAAAGGATGTTTTTAAAGAATATGAAGAAATTATTTTAAATTAATTCTCTGTTGAATGTGCAAATAAAAGTGCAGTTGAAGTTTAAAGCCTTTATTTTCATCTGTATACATGACATGTACAATGACTTCCTTGCTTTTTTACAACATAACATTCGACTGTAATTGTCATTAAAATACTAATAATAAAGTAAAAAAAAAAACTGTTATACAATATATGGTGTCTGTGCAGTGAAAGTGTGACATGTTTGCGTATAAGCCTATAGCAGAAGGCAGGTGACGTAATCATTGTAAAAATGAACAAAGCATTTACTAAATAATCTGAACAGTTCTTTCTCAGTGTGTTCCTATCCAAGCCAAGACATTATCATCCAAATTTCAAAGAATTGGTCTTAGATACCCATTCTTAAAATCACATAGCACACAACATAAAATATTTATATTTTAACACATAACAAAAGAGTTTATAAAAGAGATTATACAATAGTGTTAATTTGTGTTGTTTTCATATTTTATTGACACATTTATCATTTTTATATATAGTTACAGTATGTTTGCTGCCTGAAAATAAAACAACCACACACATACACCCCATTCACACAGCACTTTGGTCACAGAAAATACTCATAAAATTGCTAGACACGCTTCTGTGTGAGCGCAAACATGTCCCGTTAATCTTCTGAATGTCATCACAACAATTAAGTTATGGTATAGCTCTTTAAAACGAGAGTCGAGAGATTTATATGCAGAACAACAATGACGAGGAGAAATGACAGCAAACTGGACTGAAGCAGATATTATGTAAGTTAGCTCATCACTATTAGCGCTGAAACAGAGATCATTCAGCAGCATAAAAGAATATTGTGTCACATGCTCAAATTATCTCATTACACACAAAAATGCCCACGCGTCATCGCAACAAGATATATCGTTATCAAAAATGCACGCGAGTGGTTTCTGGAGAGAGAAATAATGAATAATAAGTAAACTTCAGACACTGCCGAGAAGAAAGTGCAGGACTTCAAACAGGTCACGTGTCTTCCGGGACCTTTCCAGTCTCTGTGTGTGAATGCCAAGTTTTTATAAGCTGTCGAACAGTAAAACCCAGCCTTTAAAGGAGGATTTTTGTTTTATACATTTTTGCAATATTACTTGAAACTGTCTTTACTAAATGATAAAAGACTATTTATTAGGCGCACTGAAAGTAATAGTATTAATATACGTCATCTGTACACAAGATAGGGCCTTAAAAACATCAGCCAATTGCTCATGCGGTCATCGCAATCATCATTGGCCCTCTGGCTTGTCAATCACTGCCATTACGATCCTTGTGAGATACGTGCGCGCTCCAGTAACGCATGCGCATAGTGCATGAAACTCCGTCTTAAGTTTCGGTTTGTTTTTGTTGTCGATCCTGCTTTCCTCCTCGATTTTGCACCATGGAAGAGAAAAAACCCAAAGTAGGACGCAAAAGAAAGACTTTTTTAAAGCCGCTGGGAATATGAGAAAATTGTCAGAAGAACGTAATGTAACCAGAGTCGTTATTGGAGAAACATTTCAACGCTGGATAGCAATGAAGGAACAGAGAGGTGTCAAGACAGACGCGCAGTTCGCAAAAATTTTCCCGACAGGTAACAGTGATTATTCTTTCTTTGTGGAATAATTATTGTTGTACTGTTATTCAGGTACATTGACGTTGTTATTGTACTGTAGTTGTAAGGCAGTGACCAGTCTGCTACATGCTAGTTGAAATGGGAGTAAATTAGCGTCGACTGATCTAACGCTTTAATGTCTTATGTTTTTATTATCTTATCATATTTCACATAATGAATCCACTGACGCGACACAGCATATGCCGGTGGTAAACAAACACTCGTTCAAATATTCGTGCACGAGTTTTGGAAGGCGTTCCTAGAAATGAGCTGTGAAGGAGGGAGGCTGTTCTTACGCATGCGCTCATTTAAAAAACTCAGTAACCGTTTTTGGATTCTCAGTCGGCGAAAAACATCCTCTTTTGCGCCTTTAAGGAGAAAAGTTGTTCGCAGACTACGTTTCCCCCTAGTGAACGCAGTTCTACTAATAGGAGAACTATGAAAAGTTGCCTGTTTACACTTTTGTGTCTTTAAATGCTCATTTTTTGAGGTCGACAGCTTATAAAAACATATTTCTGGGTTTTTTGGCTTCTTAGCTGTACATATTGTCACACAGCAGCGTTTAGGCATTATTCTGTTTTTTTGTTATAAGCCAGAAATGACAAGGAGGCAGCCTCTAGCAATACAAAGTCAATGGAGATGGTTGGATTGTTTTTTGAGTCTATGAAAGACCGTTACGAAAATTCGCTTCAACACCATCAATCCAATTTATCGAAATCGTGCAAATTAATTTTTTTCTCATGTAAAATGCAAAATGAAAATAAATTACCCCCTGATAACAGGCTAAAATATATAGGGTTCAATTTCGCTTTAACAGTTTAGCACCTCACCTGGCTGAAAAAATGCAATTTCTAAGACTTCACGTCAGGTCGCACACGGTGCTAGGCGCTGAAAGTTCAAGACGTTTGATTAGCTGCTCGGTCAGTCGAGCGGACGTTTATTATTTGCATGTTTTAACCACCATACACAAATAACCCACCATAGATTATTAGGCCCAATTCCAATTCTATTTTATACACCTAACCCTTAACCTTGACTCATACGTCAAAGTAGATGCAATATTTATCACATTGCCACCTTCACCTGCAGTCATGTAGTTATAGCCTACAAGTGGCCCTGGAAGCCCAAAAGCAGCACATCATACACCCCTCTAATAGCGATTTAGATGCTCTTCTCCTCAGTGTATTATTTACGTTCCGGTTTTCCACCATTGTTGTAGTGAAAAAAAATACTTCCCTGCCAATGACGAGTAATTCCGTCTTTCCGCAATACCACTATTATCCAACAGGTGGTGCTCTTACACAACTTATACAACAGCTTTATGTCCGTGTATGTTTTTAATGATCGCTCTGAAACTGATTTCTATTACAAGTCCTTTACAAAAATGCAATTATCTCAGCATTTTGCTCAAAATTCGGTGTTTTTCAAGAAACCAACACTTATTTGACAGGTGATTACAAGATAACTAATGAAGGTAGGATGAAACGTCTTTTTTGGTTTGAAAGCAGAGGGCCTGTTTTTTCATTTGATATTTTGTAAGTTTTCTGGAAGAAATCATGAAAAATGCTGCTGCTGGCAGGCAACTTTTTTAAAACGCTAGTGTGGAAAGAGTTAAAGGTTCTGTCCAGTGTGAACTTTCTGATGGACTCTGAAGTGACCTGAATAAGCAAAACTCTTGTCACACTGTGAGCATTTGTAAGGTTTTTCACCTGTATGAACTCTCTGGTGCCTTAGTAAGGTATCCTTTACACTAAAACTCTTCCCACAGACACTACAGTGATAAGGTTTCTCTCCAGTATGAACTCTTTGATGAACTCTGAATTGAGATAATTTAGAGAAGCTCTTTCCACAGAGACTACAGTGATGATGTTTCTTTTCAGTATGAACTCTCTGATGCTCTATGAATTGAGATGAACTAGAGAAGCGCTTTCCACATTGAGCGCAGACGTAAGGTTTCTCTCCAGTATGAACTCTCTGATGGCCTTTTAAGTTAGATGAAAAAGTAAACGTCTTGTCACACTGAGAGCATTTGTAAGGTCTTTCACCTGTATGAACTTTTTGGTGACTTAGTAAGTTTGATTGGCGACTAAAACTCTTCCCACAGACACTACAGTGATGAGGTTTCTCTCCAGTGTGAACTCTCTCATGGAATTTTAAGTTACGTGAACGGTGAAAAGTCTTGTCACATTGAGAGCATTTGTAAGGTTTTTCTCCAGTGTGAACTGTTTGATGGAATTTTAAGTTACGTGAACGGTGAAAAGTCTTGTCACATTGAGAGCATTTGTAAGGTTTTTCTCCAGTGTGAACTCTCTCATGGATTATCAGCTTATAGTTGTGGCAGAAACATTTATCACAGTGTGAACACTGATAGAGTTTCTCTTTAAAGTGAATATTCTGGTGTTTTTTTAATAAACGTGAATCCCTAAAGGTTTTTCCACATTCACTGTACTGATGCGGTCTCTTATTGGTGTGTGAACGCACATGAGTCTTCAGACCACGTTTACAGCTAAATCTCTTCTCACAGTGAGGACAGTCGTACGTTTTTTCTCCAGTATGAACTCTCTGATGATGAACTCTTAAATTAGATGAATTAGAGAAGCTCTTTTCACACTCAGTGCATTTGTAAGGTTTTTCACCTGTATGAATTCTCTGATGAACTTTAAGATTGTGTTTGGTTTTGAAGTATTTTCCACATTCAGTGCAGTTGAAAGGCTTTTCACCACTGTGTATCCTCATGTGAATATTTAGTTTAGAGAATGATACACAAATCCTCCCACACTGCTCACAGTGAAACAACTTCTTCTTCTTCTCTCTGTGGTCTTCTGAATGAAGTTTCTTCTCTTGTAAGGTAGTAAAGCTGATCTCAGATCTGGTGAAGAGTTTCTGTTCTGTGTGTTTTCTCTCATGTCTCTCTAAATGTCTCTGTGAGCTGAATGATGTTGAGGACGTTATTTCTATATCCAAACATGAATCACTCTTCACATCTGAAAGAAACATGAAACAATTAAATTGTCTTTTCACTCTTATTTACACAAAGAAGGTTGAAGAATTGAGATTCTGTATCTTTTCTAGATTCACACATATAGACAGGAGACAGGTGTCAGTCCTGTTATTACAGATGGGTCATTGCACAACAAATAAACTAAAATTTGTATACAGCAACAAAAAATTAATTATTTTTGTTAATATTTTATTAAAATAATAACAATATAACTAGTGATCAATGACAAAACATATAGTGCTGGTTTTCCAGACAGGGATTAGCTTAAATCAGGACTGGGCCTTATGAAATATAATTAGTTTTAACAAACATGCCTTACTAAAAACATTACTGGTGTGCATTTTGAGGCCAAACAAAGGGCACTCATGTATTTTATGATATGTCAGTGCAAGTTGTTTTCAGTATGAACAGCTCTTACATTTATTTTAGTCTAGGACTAGTCTGATCACTGTCTGGGAAATCGCGCCTTAATGTAATGCATGATTATTTGTGAGTAATCCACATTTTTGTAGGAGTCGTCAAACGGAGCAATATTTTTTAATTTGTACAGACAACGACTTTTATATGATGACACTTCTAGAATGAGATGAAGTATTTTTTTAAAGGGATAGTTCACCCCAAAATGATCACTTTTCCCTGTGTCGTTCTAAACCCCCAAGTGCTCCGATTGTCTTCAGTAGAGATCGACCAATAATGTTTTTTTAAACCGATACCGACTATTTTGAACTTATTTGCCTGATAACCAATATGCTGAACCATTTTTTATTTACTGTTATATTACTGTTTTTAACACAATTACAACAACACTACTTAACTGAACAAACCCTTATAATAGTAACAATCACTCCCTCTTTGCATATAAGGTAATAAACAGACCCCGACCGATTTATTGGTCTGCCGATTTTATCGGCCATATGAGAATGTCGCAGATATATCTGTATCGGCGTGTAAGCCACAGATATGCAGCCGATACGAAAGTTTTTCACAGAACAAAGAAATGTTTTTGAATGATGCAAGTACTTGTTTGTCCAGCAGATCGCCCAGGTCACTGTGTAGTGACACCAGACAACGCCCTTGCCATTTACTTCAGTCATTGGTATCTCAGTTCAGGCAGCAGCAGTCACGCGGTGTCTTCACAACATTTTTACTAGGGCTGGGCAAAAAAAAATCTATTTCTCGATTAATCGTTTTTTTTTTTTTAACGTGATCGATTCAGAATTGATTCTCAAAGAGCAGAATCATTTTTTTTTCTGAATGTCTTCTTCACTAGATGTCACCCTCTTTTTTGCCTTGCGCGATGTTACCAAGGAGCCTGTCATTCTTTCATTCAGTGCTTAAAATGGCGGTTTTAGGTGCTTCATCGACGTTAATGCCACTTTCACATAAAAAGCAAGAGGTATGGAAGCATTTTAAATTTCGCAAGCAAGACGACAACGATAGTGTTCTGGCTTTTAATTTCTTTTTATTAATTACCCACTTGTAAACTGCTGTTCACTCACTGTTCTTTTTTATTAACATAGTATTTGTATTAAAGGGAAACTTCACCCATTTGCATTATGCTTTGTATAGTTAGAACCCCAGTCATGTTTTTGAATGGTCATGCATCATTTCCTCACTTGCTGCTGAGACAGGAGAAATACACAGTGTGTCTCAATTTGTTCCCTAGCTCCCAAAGTCGTGAATCGCTATATCGTGTGCACAGGTTCGGACACTGGTAAGGACCCTAGCTCACTTCACATTGGGACAATGTTCACTTATTTTTCTGTCACGTGGCTGCTTAAGCGCGTTGTAATCACTCACAGCTGTTACTCATCAACAACCGGCAAAACCAACATCTCTCTGACTTAATTTTAAAAACAGTACATTGTGAAAAATGCTGTCATTATTCTCTTACATATCTGTGCATAAAATTGGAGGCATATAATTACATTTTAAATGTAATAAATATATTTACAATTTTAAATAAATATTATTATTTTAAATATTGAGTAGATTGTGGTCCCTTACTGTGTAGCAATGTGTGTTTATATTTACAACTAAAACAAATGTTTGTCTTTATAAAAGTTCTGTAACATTTCATAAAGTTTGAGTTGGATCACGTGATGTTCGGTTGGCGAGCTTCAGAAAAGGTCACGTGATTTCCGGTTAGGGAACATAGGGACCATCGATGCTCACTGGTTTTTGCGTTGCATTGTGGGAATTTTTAGGGAACGAACGTTTCAGTGCACTGAACGGATTTTGCGATTGAGACAGCCCTTAAAATGGCCGACTCCCTGATCAGTGCCCTGACTACTGAACAAGGGAGCTGATTGAGACACACGCACAGATTTCAGTGTTGCACTTCCTTCTTTCAATGATGTAAAAATCATCATTTTGCATCAATAAAAGAAGGAAGTCCATCTTTGTTGAGGCAGTGAGACTACAAACACCCCCTTTCTCGGTCAAATAGGCACCAAATTCAAAATGTATGTTACATTTCGACTACAAATACGACACATTTTCAATAAAGATTAATGTTTCTACGGGTGAAATGCTCCTTTAAATCTATATTAATTGAGTTGAATAGAGTATAAAAACCGTCCCGAGAACCGGAATCGAAAATTGAACCTTGAATCGAATCGTTTTGATAGCTTGTGAATCGAAATTGAATCGATCTGGAACATCTGAATCAATACCCAGCCCTAATTTTTACGCCCCACTCCGCTGAGAGTTGACATAGACTAACTCTCTTCTATAGACTATAGTTATTTAACCTAAAATCTTTGCGGGAATTGCTCTATAAATTAAATTGAAAATACAACTAATGCATATATGCTATTTTAAATACTGTCGTCTATGCCTGAGACGTGACGTGTGTTAGTCTGTAAAAATATCCTGTCAGGCATTTGATCTTGACATTGCTAGAATCTTGTCTTTTTACATGTTGTACATTTAACTTAAAATAACTTAAAAATATTTTATTTTGTACAGAGAACAGCCCATATTAATAATTTTTAAGCAGCCTATTGTAGTGTCTCGAGAGATCGTGCTCATTGTTACATGCTATGTTAGCTATGTGGCTATAGTGCACTGAAGTGGCAGTTTAAGATATAAACCCAGAGTTCAGCGAACGCCAAGAACAAGAAAATGAGAACAACACTTACAGGATCCAATTAAAAATTCTAACCTTGACATATAGGGCTTAACATGGTCAGCCCCTGCTTATCTGGCTGATGTAATTCATCTTCATAACCCACTTCAGTCTCTCAGGTCTAATAACCAAAATCTGCTATATATGCCGCATACTCGTTTAAAGACATGTGGGGAGAGAGCCTTTGCCGCTATGGCACCCAGACTCTGGAATGCTTTGCCAACCAGTATTAGGTTTGCTGAGAATGTGGACATTTTTAAGGGACAAGGGAAGACTCATTTGTTCAGGTTAGCTTTTGAGTAATCTAGGTTCTTGTCATATTTATCATTTTATGTGTTTTATTGATTTATTTTCTTTTTTAGCTTATTTTTATTATGTTGTACATTTTTAATTGTAAAGCGCTTTGTGACCTTGTCTGTGAAAGGCGCTGGATAAATAAAATTTACTTACTTATATTTCCGGTCATAAATACGGAAGTTGTGTTGAAGGTCTTTTTTGTATTCAGATCCACTGCTGATGCTATTTCGTTACATTAGCAGGCAGCCTCGTCTCGCATGATGTTAAAAAGCCCAGGTGTGTGTGAGCATCACTGTGCTCATGGCTAGTTTTACTTCTACAGCTTGTTTTCACCGGCAGTATGTGCTTTGCGCCGTGCACACGTGCCTGCTTTTTTAACAATCGTTTTATCAATTTAATTCTTATCGACAATTAATCGAAGAACATCCCTAGTCCGAATAATTTATATTTTGTTGTTATAGTTTATGAAATGGCTGTTGACAAAACGCTGTTTATCTATGCATTTATTCATACATCAACTTTATCAAACTTGCTATAGCTCGCAGAGGTAAAAAAAAATGCAAATGTCGAGCGACTTTCGGGAGCGACTACCAATGAGAACAAAGCAGTGGAGTTCACGTCATCCTTCTCTCGTCAGTTACCGGGGTGGATGGTACTCATTTGTTTATGACAAGCAGATTTAGAAACGCCTCATTGAAAGAGACAAGCGACACACAGCGATAACGTCGCTGGCTGTCTGAATGACCCCTCGTTCAGACAGCCAACGACAAGCAGTAGCAGAGCGACGCGATCTCATTCATTTCAATGGAAACCTGGCGACTTCCGGCGACACGAGCGACAGTGACCGTTGGCGACCGTATGGGCGTGTCCAGCGACGCGAGAAAGTTAAGAAAAGTTTAACTTTATGCAAATGTTGAGCGACTTTCGGGAGCGACTACCAATGAGAACAAAGCAGTGGAGTTCACGTCACCCTTCTCTCGTCAGTTACTGGCGTGGATGGTACTCATGTGTTTATGACAAGCAGATTTAGAAACGCCTCATTGAAAGAGACAAGCGACACACAGCTTGTCTCGCTGGCTGTATGAACGAGGGGTGAGGGGGTCAGGTGCTTATATTTATAACTTTCTCGCGTCGCTGTACACGCCCATACGGTCGCCAACAGTCACTTTCGCTCGTGTCGCCGGATTTCCATTGAAATGAATGGTACTGCTACTGCTTGTCGTTGGCTGTCTGAATGGCGCATGACACAGCTGCTCGCACCATTCACGTGACTCGCGCTCTGCAGCTCATGCTGTATGAAACAGACGCACACTCATCAATTCGTAACTGTTGGGCCCGTTTTCTAAGGTACTAAATTTATTGGAGATGTCTTTTTTTACAGACTACATAAAGGGCTGGATCAAATTACCTTGGGGGTCGGGTTTGGCCCGCGGGTTGACCATGTTTGCATAATGGCTTAAATACAGAAGCGTATAAACAGAAAAAAAAAACATTCCCAACTACATCAGCAGGTGACGTGCCGTGGTCTGCTCATGAACAACCAACGAGGAGAACAAATTATTAAAAAATCATTCGTTTTGGTTTCGCTACAAAAGTGTTCTCTTCACTTCATAATATTATTATATTATTGAACGACTGATGGGCCTTCATTATTTTCTGAGGAAAGGATTGTGACACTAACTAAAGTCAATGTGACAGACAGACGCCTCCCGAATTCAATAAAAATATCTAAAAATGTGATCTGAAGACAATCGGAGCACTTCAGGGTTAAGGACAATACAGGAGTAAGTGATTTATGATCAAATTATCATTTTAGGGTGAACTAACCCTTTAAGCCCACATGCCTGTTCCTCAATAAGTATTAAAGATATCTTAAACTCCCTTTAACATTTTAGTACTTACCCTTTTTGGTCTTTTAATTAGTGAGTTTATAACTGAAAACCCAAAACCGTTGCTCACATGACAGTTAAAAATGTTCAAAACACAACTATAATTAAGGAAACATACCTGATGGATTAAAATCATCATGTTCCTCATTTCGACCTTCCTCTTCTGTGGGTTCAGTTTTGATTTCTGTGGGTTCAGGTTTGGTTTCTGTGGGTTCGGTTTTGATTTCTGTGGGTTCGGTTTTGATTTCTGTGGGTTCGGTTTTGATTTCTGTGGGTTCGGTTTTGATTTCTGTGGGTTCGGTTTTGATTTCTGTGGGTTCGGTTTTGATTTCTGTGGGTTCGGTTTTGATTTCTGTGGGTTCAGTTTTGATTTCTGTGGGTTCAGGTTTGATTTCTGTGAGTTCAGGTTTGGTTTCTGTGGGTTCAGTTTTAATCTTCATCATGAGGTTCGTGCAGTCGATGAGTTTAACTGAACACATCTTCAGTTTGGTCTGCAGGATCTGCTGCTGTTCTCCAGCGTTACAGACAGAATCCAGAGACTCTGTGGAGGTTTGATCCTCCTGTAAGCTCTGTTTACTGTCACACACTGTAGTGTCCTGAGTGTCTGTGGGCTTTGACTCAGTATAACAGAGTAAAGTCAGACTGAGCTCGGAGTCCTGTGTGTGTCTGGATTTCTCTTCAGAGAGTTTAGAGTCCAGCAGTGGCTGTGGTGTGCGGCTCTGATCTCTGCTCATCCACACTGAATCCAGACTCCCATCATCAGTCACATACACTGAAGATTCACAACAATCCACATCCTGACAACACAACACACAGACAGTAAGATTACAAATGATTTGATGTTTTCTGATTCAGGTAAATGATGTTTAAGCTGAACAAACCTCTCGTTTCATTGCTTAATCTCCTCTTGACCTCAGCATTGTCTCCAGTAACGCCAACTCTTTCTTCAGCTGAGAGATTTCTGTGATGATTTCAAATCATCAATATATCCAGCATGGACAGATCAGTTCCTACTCAATGTCTCAACACTTAAATACAATGAGACAAGAGACTGTTTACACTGAATGAAAACACGCAAGAGAGAAACCACTGAGGATACACAAACACATCACACGCGCGCTCTTTCTTTCTTTCTTTCTTTAGTGAGTTTATCTGCGGACTAAAGAGCTGCAGCGCCTCCTGCTGTACTGGAGACAGAAGACGGGAAATTAAATGCTCAAGAATAAAGCCAAAACACCAAGCTTTAAAGTCATATAGATAGTACATCGTAGGACAAAGAGATTATGATCAGATTAAAAATACAAACACAAAAGTTTTTACAACGTTGTATTTTCATTAATAAATAATGTTGCAGTACAACATTTTAAAAACGTTTTAAAAACCACACCCTAAATATTAACAAAAGGATGTTTTAAAAACGATGGAAAATTGTCACGTTTTCTTTAGGTAGTAAAAAACGTAAATCAAGTCACAAAACTACGAAAACAAAACCAGACCAAAATGCAATAAAGACTAAATCATGTCTGATCTGAACTAAACTCATGTTGAAATATCAGTTGATGGTTGTCCAGAATCAGTCCTCAATACTCCATCAAACTGAAGGTAAATCTTTGGAGTAAGTATGTAGAAAACAGTCTGATCTTAAGTGTTTTGTGTTGTTTTTAATCTCATTGTTATCTGTCAGGTGAACTGCAGTTACTCATCTGATGATCAGAAAGTGTCTTCACACAAAACGCACAGCTAATGTTTTTACATCTGTGTCTTTCTTTCATCTGTAAACTCACTGGAAGACAGGACAGAAGTTCATTTAACTTCAAACTAAAAATATCTCATTCGGACAATATGTGCTTGTTGATCAACACAACATCTTCTGATGTAACTTGATTTGCCATAGTTTTATTGTCAGCTATTCAGCTAAAGTTTTTCAAAAGCATAAACCCTGCCTTTAAATGTAAAACTTGCATTTTATAGTCAGGACTATACACACATTCAGTAAAGCTGACTACAAATACATGGCTATATACAAATACCGTAGCAAAACTGTTTCTTTTCTATCATCCTGGTAGGTTATTTTCAAATTTTTATCATATTATGTTTTAAGATAATGAATTCTACTGTTTCCTTTTTCCCTAAAATAAAAGAATGTTTTTAAAGAATATGAAGAAATTATTTTAAATTAATTCTCTCTTGAATGTGCAAATAAAAGTGCAGTTGAAGTTTAAAGCCTTTATTTTCATCTGTATACATGTACAATGACTTTCTTGCTTTTTTACAACATAACATTCGACTGTAATTGTCATTAAAATACTAATAATAAAGTAAAAAAAAAACTGTTATACAATATATGGTGTCTGTGCAGTGAAAGTGTGACATGTTTGCGTATAAGCCTATAGCAGAAGGCAGGTGACGTAATCATTGTAAAAATGAACAAAGCATTTACTAAATAATCTGAACAGTTCTTTCTCAGTGTGTTCCTATCCAAGCCAAGACATTATCATCCAAATTTCAAAGAATTGGTCTTAGATACCCATTCTTAAAATCACATAGCACACAACATAAAATATTTATATTTTAACACATAACAAAAGAGTTTATAAAAGAGATTATACAATAGTGTTAATTTGTGTTGTTTTCATATTTTATTGACACATTTATCATTTTTATATATAGTTACAGTATGTTTGCTGCCTGAAAATAAAACAACCACACACATACACCCCATTCACACAGCACTTTGGTCACAGAAAATACTCATAAAATTGCTAGACACGCTTCTGTGTGAGCGCAAACATGTCCCGTTAATCTTCTGAATGTCATCACAACAATTAAGTTATGGTATAGCTCTTTAAAACGAGAGTCGAGAGATTTATATGCAGAACAACAATGACGAGGAGAAATGACAGCAAACTGGACTGAAGCAGATATTATGTAAGTTAGCTCATCACTATTAGCGCTGAAACAGAGATCATTCAGCAGCATAAAAGAATATTGTGTCACATGCTCAAATTATCTCATTACACACAAAAATGCCCACGCGTCATCGCAACAAGATATATCGTTATCAAAAATGCACGCGAGTGGTTTCTGGAGAGAGAAATAATGAATAATAAGTAAACTTCAGACACTGCCGAGAAGAAAGTGCAGGACTTCAAACAGGTCACGTGTCTTCCGGGACCTTTCCAGTCTCTGTGTGTGAATGCCAAGTTTTTATAAGCTGTCGAACAGTAAAACCCAGCCTTTAAAGGAGGATTTTTGTTTTATACATTTTTGCAATATTACTTGAAACTGTCTTTACTAAATGATAAAAGACTATTTATTAGGCGCACTGAAAGTAATAGTATTAATATACGTCATCTGTACACAAGATAGGGCCTTAAAAACATCAGCCAATTGCTCATGCGGTCATCGCAATCATCATTGGCCCTCTGGCTTGTCAATCACTGCCATTACGATCCTTGTGAGATACGTGCGCGCTCCAGTAACGCATGCGCATAGTGCATGAAACTCCGTCTTAAGTTTCGGTTTGTTTTTATTGTCGATCCTGCTTTCCTCCTCGATTTTGCACCATGGAAGAGAAAAAACCCAAAGTAGGACGCAAAAGAAAGACTTTTTTAAAGCCGCTGGGAATATGAGAAAATTGTCAGAAGAACGTAATGTAACCAGAGTCGTTATTGGAGAAACATTTCAACGCTGGATAGCAATGAAGGAACAGAGAGGTGTCAAGACAGACGCGCAGTTCGCAAAAATTTTCCCGACAGGTAACAGTGATTATTCTTTCTTTGTGGAATAATTATTGTTGTACTGTTATTCAGGTACATTGACGTTGTTATTGTACTGTAGTTGTAAGGCAGTGACCAGTCTGCTACATGCTAGTTGAAATGGGAGTAAATTAGCGTCGACTGATCTAACGCTTTAATGTCTTATGTGTTTATTATCTTATCATATTTCACATAATGAATCCACTGACGCGACACAGCATATGCCGGTGGTAAACAAACACTCGTTCAAATATTCGTGCACGAGTTTTGGAAGGCGTTCCTAGAAATGAGCTGTGAAGGAGGGAGGCTGTTCTTACGCATGCGCTCATTTAAAACACTCAGTAACCGTTTTTGGATTCTCAGTCGGCGAAAAACATCCTCTTTTGCGCCTTTAAGGAGAAAAGTTGTTCGCAGACTACGTTTCCCCCTAGTGAACGCAGTTCTACTAATAGGAGAACTATGAAAAGTTGCCTGTTTACACTTTTGTGTCTTTAAATGCTCATTTTTTGAGGTCGACAGCTTATAAAAACATATTTCTGGGTTTTTTGGCTTCTTAGCTGTACATATTGTCACACAGCAGCGTTTAGGCATTATTCTGTTTTTTGTTATAAGCCAGAAATGACAAGGAGGCAGCCTCTAACAATACAAAGTCAATGGAGATGGTTGGATTGTTTTTTGAGTCTATGAAAGACCGTTACGAAAATTCGCTTCAACACCATCAATCCAATTTATCGAAATCGTGCAAATTAATTTTTTTCTCATGTAAAATGCAAAATGAAAATAAATTACCCCCTGATAACAGGCTAAAATATATAGGGTTCAATTTCGCTTTAACAGTTTAGCACCTCACCTGGCTGAAAAAATGCAATTTCTAAGACTTCACGTCAGGTCGCACACGGTGCTAGGCGCTGAAAGTTCAAGACGTTTGATTAGCTGCTCGGTCAGTCGAGCGGACGTTTATTATTTGCATGTTTTAACCACCATACACAAATAACCCACCATAGATTATTAGGCCCAATTCCAATTCTATTTTATACACCTAACCCTTAACCTTGACTCATACGTCAAAGTAGATGCAATATTTATCACATTGCCACCTTCACCTGCAGTCATGTAGTTATAGCCTACAAGTGGCCCTGGAAGCCCAAAAGCAGCACATCATACACCCCTCTAATAGCGATTTAGATGCTCTTCTCCTCAGTGTATTATTTACGTTCCGGTTTTCCACCATTGTTGTAGTGAAAAAAAATACTTCCCTGCCAATGACGAGTAATTCCGTCTTTCCGCAATACCACTATTATCCAACAGGTGGTGCTCTTACACAACTTATACAACAGCTTTATGTCCGTGTATGTTTTTAATGATCGCTCTGAAACTGATTTCTATTACAAGTCCTTTACAAAAATGCATATATCTCAGCATTTTGCTCAAAATTCGGTGTTTTTCAAGAAACCAACACTTATTTGACAGGTGATTACAAGATAACTAATGAAGGTAGGATGAAACGTCTTTTTTGGTTTGAAAGCAGAAGGCCTGTTTTTTCATTTGATATTTTGTAAGTTTTCTGGAAGAAATCATGAAAAATGCTGCTGCTGGCAGGCAACTTTTTTAAAACGCTAGTGTGGAAAGAGTTAAAGGTTCTGTCCAGTGTGAACTTTCTGATGGACTCTGAAGTGACCTGAATAAGCAAAACTCTTGTCACACTGTGAGCATTTGTAAGGTTTTTCACCTGTATGAACTCTCTGGTGCCTTAGTAAGGTATCCTTTACACTAAAACTCTTCCCACAGACACTACAGTGATAAGGTTTCTCTCCAGTATGAACTCTTTGATGAACTCTGAATTGAGATAATCTAGAGAAGCTCTTTCCACAGAGACTACAGTGATGATGTTTCTTTTCAGTATGAACTCTCTGATGCTCTATGAATTGAGATGAACTAGAGAAGCGCTTTCCACATTGAGCGCAGACGTAAGGTTTCTCTCCAGTATGAACTCTCTGATGGCCTTTTAAGTTAGATGAAAAAGTAAACGTCTTGTCACACTGAGAGCATTTGTAAGGTCTTTCACCTGTATGAACTTTTTGGTGACTTAGTAAGTTTGATTGGCGACTAAAACTCTTCCCACAGACACTACAGTGATGAGGTTTCTCTCCAGTGTGAACTCTCTCATGGAATTTTAAGTTACGTGAACGGTGAAAAGTCTTGTCACATTGAGAGCATTTGTAAGGTTTTTCTCCAGTGTGAACTGTTTGATGGAATTTTAAGTTACGTGAACGGTGAAAAGTCTTGTCACATTGAGAGCATTTGTAAGGTTTTTCTCCAGTGTGAACTCTCTCATGGATTATCAGCTTATAGTTGTGGCAGAAACGTTTATCACAGTATGGACACTGATAGAGTTTCTCTTTAAAGTGAATATTCTGGTGTTTTTTTAATAAACGTGAATCCCTAAAGGTTTTTCCACATTCACTGCACTGATGCGGTCTCTTATTGGTGTGTGAACGCACATGAGTCTTCAGACCACGTTTACAGCTAAATCTCTTCTCACAGTGAGGACACTCGTACGTTTTTTCTCCAGTATGAACTCTCTGATGATGAACTCTTAAATTAGATGAATTAGAGAAGCTCTTTTCACACTCAGTGCATTTGTAAGGTTTTTCTCCTGTATGAATTCTCTGATGAACTTTAAGATTGTGTTTGGTTTTGAAGTATTTTCCACATTCAGTGCAGTTGAAAGGCTTTTCACCACTGTGTGTCCTCATGTGAATATTTAGTTTAGAGAATGATACACAAATCCTCCCACACTGCTCACAGTGAAACAACTTCTTCTTCTTCTCTCTGTGGTCTTCTGAATGAAGTTTCTTCTCTTGTAAGGTAGTAAAGCTGATCTCAGATCTGGTGAAGAGTTTCTGTTCTGTGTGTTTTCTCTCATGTCTCTCTAAATGTCTCTGTGAGCTGAATGATGTTGAGGACGTTACTTCTATATCCAAACATGAATCACTCTTCACATCTGAAAGAAACATGAAACAATTAAATTGTCTTTTCACTCTTATTTACACAAAGAAGGATGAAGAATTGAGATTCTGTATCTTTTCTAGATTCACACATATAGACAGGAGACAGGTGTCAGTCCTGTTATTACAGATGGGTCATTGCACAACAAATAAACTAAAATTTGTATACAGCAACAAAAAAATTAATTATTTTTGTTAATATTTTATTAAAATAATAACAATATAACTAGTGATCAATGACAAAACATATAGTGCTGGTTTTCCAGACAGGGATTAGCTTAAATCAGGACTGGGCCTTATGAAATATAATTAGTTTTAACAAACATGCCTTACTAAAAACATTACTGGTGTGCATTTTGAGGCCAAACAAAGGGCACTCGTGTATTTTATGATATGTCAGTGCAAGTTGTTTTCAGTATGAACAGCTCTTACATTTATTTTAGTCTAGGACTAGTCTGATCACTGTCTGGGAAATCGCGCCTTAATGTAATGCATGATTATTTGTGAGTAATCCACATTTTTGTAGGAGTCGTCAAACGGAGCAATATTTTTTTATTTGTACAGACAACGACTTTTATATGATGACACTTCTAGAATGAGATGAAGTATTTTTTAAAGGGATAGTTCACCCCAAAATGATCACTTTTCCCTGTGTCGTTCTAAACCCCCAAGTGCTCCGATTGTCTTCAGTAGAGATCGACCAATAATGTTTTTTTTAAACCGATACCGACTATTTTGAACTTATTTGCCTGATAACCAATATGCTGAACCATTTTTTATTTACTGTTATATTACTGTTTTTAACACAATTACAACAACACTACTTAACTGAACAAACCCTTATAATAGTAACAATCACTCCCTCTTTGCATATAAGGTAATAAACAGAGCCCGACCGATTTATTGGTTTGCCGATTTTATCGGCCATATGAGAATGTCGCAGATATATCTGTATCGGCGTGTAAGCCACAGATATGCAGCCGATACGAAAGTTTTTCACAGAACAAAGAAATGTTTTTGAATGATGCAAGTACTTGTTTGTCCAGCAGATCGCCCAGGTCACTGTGTAGTGACACCAGACAACGCCCTTGCCATTTACTTCAGTCATTGGTATCTCAGTTCAGGCAGCAGCAGTCACGCGGTGTCTTCACAACATTTTTACTAGGGCTGGGCAAAAAAAAATCTATTTCTCGATTAATCGTTTTTTTTTTTTAACGTGATCGATTCAGAATTGATTCTCAAAGAGCAGAATCATTTTTTTTTTCTGAATGTCTTCTTCACTAGATGTCACCCTCTTTTTTGCCTTGCGCGATGTTACCAAGGAGCCTGTCATTCTTTCATTCAGTGCTTAAAATGGCGGTTTTAGGTGCTTCATCGACGTTAATGCCACTTTCACATAAAAAGCAAGAGGTATGGAAGCATTTTAAATTTCGCAAGCAAGACGACAACGATAGTGTTCTGGCTTTTAATTTCTTTTTATTAATTACCCACTTGTAAACTGCTGTTCACTCACTGTTCTTTTTTATTAACATAGTATTTGTATTAAAGGGACACTTCACCCATTTGCATTATGCTTTGTATAGTTAGAACCCCAGTCATGTTTTTGAATGGTCATGCATCATTTCCTCACTTGCTGCTGAGACAGGAGAAATACACAGTGTGTCTCAATTTGTTCCCTAGCTCCCAAAGTCGTGAATCGCTATATCGTGTGCACAGGTTCGGGCACTGGTAAGGACCCTAGCTCACTTCACATTGGGACAATGTTATTTTTCTGTCACGTGGCTGCTTAAGCGCGTTGTAATCACTCACAGCTGTTACTCATCAACAACCGGCAAAACCAACATCTCTCTGACTTAATTTTAAAAACAGTACATTGTGAAAAATGCTGTCATTATTCTCTTACATATCTGTGCATAAAATTGGAGGCATATAATTACATTTTAAATGTAATAAATATATTTACAATTTTAAATAAATATTATTATTTTAAATATTGAGTAGATTGTGGTCCCTTACTGTGTAGCAATGTGTGTTTATATTTACAACTAAAACAAACGTTTGTCTTTATAAAAGTTCTGTAACATTTCATAAAGTTTGAGTTGGATCACGTGATGTTCGGTTGGCGAGCTTCAGAAAAGGTCACGTGATTTCCGGTTAGGGAACATAGGGACCATCGATGCTCACTGGTTTTTGCGTTGCATTGTGGGAATTTTTAGGGAACGAACGTTTCAGTGCACTGAACGGATTTTGCGATTGAGACAGCCCTTAAAATGGCCGACTCCCTGATCAGTGCCCTGACTACTGAACAAGGGAGCTGATTGAGACACACGCACAGATTTCAGTGTTGCACTTCCTTCTTTCAATGATGTAAAAATCATCATTTTGCATCAATAAAAGAAGGAAGTCCATCTTTGTTGAGGGAGTGAGACTACAAACACCCCCTTTCTCTGTCAAATAGGCACCAAATTCAAAATGTATGTTACATTTCGACTACAAATACGACACATTTTCAATAAAGATTAATGTTTCTACGGGTGAAATGCTCCTTTAAATCTATATTAATTGAGTTGAATAGAGTATAAAAACCGTCCCGAGAACCGGAATCGAAAATTGAACCGAGAATCGAATCGTTTTGATAGCTTGTGAATCGAAATTGAATCGATCTGGAACATCTGAATCGATACCCAGCCCTAATTTTTACACCTGGTTATTAAGACACCTTTGGTCGATTGGATTAGAAGTGGACGAGAGAGACACATTCCCGTTTACACATTCCACTTACACTTTAAATCTGCCTCTTTTGTCCACTTGCGAGTTTTTTTAAAGAAAGCTGCTTGTGTTGTTTCTGAACATGCTCATTTCAGACAATTGATTAAATAATTGTAATCTTGTAGGCTTCCCTGAAGAGAGTCTTTGCTTTCAGGATCCTAAACGGATTTTGTAATAGACCATAACCGGAAATACGTAATCGTTGTGAAGCGGAGTTCCTGTCAAGTTTTAAATGGATCTGAGAGTCCACACAACTTTGTTAAAAGATTTGCCAAATATTACATTTGCTGATGTGACACGACTCGTGGAGGAAAACTCTGTCACCAAAAAGAAAAAAACTCAAAAAGCGTAAAAACTAACTGCAGTGTTTCCCATACATAGGCTCTACTTGGGCGCTGCGCCCAGGTAAATTGCGACCCGCCCAGGTAAAAAAAAAATCACTTTACGAATTTCCGTATTTTCTGAACTCGACTGGATGACCCGTGTTTTGGAGAGAGAGCGCGCGAAAGAGAGAGCGCGAGAGAGAGGTGGGGGTCGGGTGACCGTGAAGATGATGCACGCGTCATAAACTCATCATCCAGCGCGGCAAACTGGATCAACTGCAGCAGCACATACGGAGCAGCCAGGGAACACACTGCGACCAAAATGGTCGCATATGCTTATGTGCATATGTGTTTATAGCATCTAAGTTGGCTTCATTTTGCGTGCAAGCACGTTGTGTCTCTCCGGTTGAGTGTCCGTTCACGTGCTCTCTGTTTCTCAATGAATTGGGCGCGACGCGAAGCAACCTCAGTGTCACATTGTATCCTTTCATGTTTCTGAACTTGAGCAGAGTTTTACCATTAGAGGTCTTTCTTCACTGAGGACGCGGGACCCGTACGGTTTCGGGTTTATATTTTAAATGGTCAGATGGGTCCGGGTCAGTCCTAGTTCATTACTTCGGGTCCCAAGTCTGATTAATATTGTGTGTAAAACCCGAGTCGATCGGAGAACGGCCGTGAGCGCTACCGCGCTAAAGCTCGAGTGCTGTTTTAGCGTGCCTCCGGTTTCTATGGCGATAGCAACTGGCTCTTGTCACAACCACGCGCCGCTTCATTTTCTTTATCCCATTTTTTTATAATCTTACTATTAATAGACAATATCTTTACTAAAATCTAAACAGTTTGCACAGAGATTGTAGCAAAAAGCAGTGCTAATACTGAATGAGCAAAGCTCTAGCTGACTCAGGATATAAAAAACGCAAAGCTGTAATGTAAAGTCTGTCATCGGGACAGCAAGTAGACTTTTAAATCTGAAATAATTAGTGGATTAAGCTTTTTTTAATCGGCAAAAGAGAAATAGAAAGCAGAAGCAGTAAAAGTGCCTATCTTATAGAAGTTATTAACATTATAACATCAGTCACATTTATAATCTATAGACCTGCACTGTCTATATAGGCTATAGTATACATAGTATTGTATATAATTGAGTTTGATAAAACGGGTCATCAAATTGCTTCATATATCAGTGCAAAAACATAAAGTGTTTTCGTGGTGCTTTGACAAACAGTGTCAGCTTTGTTTATGGCAAAAAAAGTTTGGGGTGGTTAGATTAATGAACTATAATGTGAAATTAATATGAATGTTTTATAAATCAAAGTATTGTGTTGTGTCACACATTATTAGTTCTTTGTTACATGTATAGTAGACCATTTTTTGTCGGTGGATAATAATGATCGCCCTTTTCACCAGCTACCACCACAAGTAAATTTCAGATCTGTGGGAAACACTGTAACTTCAGCATCAACAGGGAATGAATGGAACATATATGGCTTTTTACTTTGCCTTGACTGTGGAGGAAGTAGCTTTCCATGACTATTGCATATTTCAGTCAGAACTAGAGATACTTATTCATGCTTTCATTTCTTCCTGTATTGATTACCGCAATTCACTTTTTTTCTCACTTAAAGGTGCAGTGTGTAATTTTTAGAAGGATCTTTTGACAGAAATGCAAAATAATATACAAAACTATATTATCAGGGGTGTATAAAGACCTTTCATAATGAACCGTAATGTGTTTATTAACTTAAAACGAGACCTTTTTATCTACATACACCGAGGGCCCCCTTACATGGAAGTCACCATTTTGTGCTGCCATTTTTCTACAGTAGCCCTTAAAGGACAATTTTGTTTTATTTACTAAGTTGTCTCCGACGATGACATGTTTGTCCGGTGGCGGCTACCATAGCTTCTCTATGTGTTTCAAAGGGAAGGGTGAGCCGTGGACTAGGGTTGTGCGGATGGACGATATCATCGTCCATTGTGATGGTTGATTGACATCACGATGGGGAGACACGGTTGAAGTTTAAAGACATGTGGGGAGAGAGCCTTTGCCGCTATGGCACCCAGACTCTGGAATGCTTTGCCAACCAGTATTAGGTTTGCTGAGAATGTGGACATTTTTAAGGGACAAGGGAAGACTCATTTGTTCAGGTTAGCTTTTGAGTAATCTAGGTTCTTGTCATATTTATCATTTTATGTGTTTTATTGATTTATTTTCTTTTTTAGCTTATTTTTATTATGTTGTACATTTTTAATTGTAAAGCGCTTTGTGACCTTGTCTGTGAAAGGCGCTGGATAAATAAAATTTACTTACTTATATTTCCGGTCATAAATACGGAAGTTGTGTTGAAGGTCTTTTTTGTATTCAGATCCACTGCTGATGCTATTTCGTTACATTAGCAGGCAGCCTCGTCTCGCATGATGTTAAAAAGCCCAGGTGTGTGTGAGCATCACTGTGCTCATGGCTAGTTTTACTTCTACAGCTTGTTTTCACCGGCAGTATGTGCTTTGCGCCGTGCACACGTGCCTGCTTTTTTAACAATCGTTTTATCAATTTAATTCTTATCGACAATTAATCGAAGAACATCCCTAGTCCGAATAATTTATATTTTGTTGTTATAGTTTATGAAATGGCTGTTGACAAAACGCTGTTTATCTATGCATTTATTCATACATCAACTTTATCAAACTTGCTATAGCTCGCAGAGGTAAAAAAAAATGCAAATGTCGAGCGACTTTCGGGAGCGACTACCAATGAGAACAAAGCAGTGGAGTTCACGTCATCCTTCTCTCGTCAGTTACCGGGGTGGATGGTACTCATTTGTTTATGACAAGCAGATTTAGAAACGCCTCATTGAAAGAGACAAGCGACACACAGCGATAACGTCGCTGGCTGTCTGAATGACCCCTCGTTCAGACAGCCAACGACAAGCAGTAGCAGAGCGACGCGATCTCATTCATTTCAATGGAAACCTGGCGACTTCCGGCGACACGAGCGACAGTGACCGTTGGCGACCGTATGGGCGTGTCCAGCGACGCGAGAAAGTTAAGAAAAGTTTAACTTTATGCAAATGTTGAGCGACTTTCGGGAGCGACTACCAATGAGAACAAAGCAGTGGAGTTCACGTCACCCTTCTCTCGTCAGTTACTGGCGTGGATGGTACTCATGTGTTTATGACAAGCAGATTTAGAAACGCCTCATTGAAAGAGACAAGCGACACACAGCTTGTCTCGCTGGCTGTATGAACGAGGGGTGAGGGGGTCAGGTGCTTATATTTATAACTTTCTCGCGTCGCTGTACACGCCCATACGGTCGCCAACAGTCACTTTCGCTCGTGTCGCCGGATGTCGCCAGGTATCCATTGAAATGAATGGTACTGCTACTGCTTGTCGTTGGCTGTCTGAATGGCGCATGACACAGCTGCTCGCACCATTCACGTGACTCGCGCTCTGCAGCTCATGCTGTATGAAACAGACGCACACTCATCAATTCGTAACTGTTGGGCCCGTTTTCTAAGGTACTAAATTTATTGGAGATGTCTTTTTTTACAGACTACATAAAGGGCTGGATCAAATTACCTTGGGGGTCGGGTTTGGCCCGCGGGTTGACCATGTTTGCATAATGGCTTAAATACAGAAGCGTATAAACAGAAAAAAAAAACATTCCCAACTACATCAGCAGGTGACGTGCTGTGGTCTGCTCATGAACAACCAACGAGGAGAACAAATTATTAAAAAATCATTCGTTTTGGTTTCGCTACAAAAGTGTTCTCTTCACTTCATAATATTATTATATTATTGAACGACTGATGGGCCTTCATTATTTTCTGAGGAAAGGATTGTGACACTAACTAAAGTCAATGTGACAGACAGACGCCTCCCGAATTCAATAAAAATATCTAAAAATGTGATCTGAAGACAATCGGAGCACTTCGGGGTTAAGGACAATTCAGGAGTAAGTGATTTATGATCAAATTATCATTTTAGGGTGAACTAACCCTTTAAGCCCACATGCCTGTTCCTCAATAAGTATTAAAGATATCTTAAACTCATTTAACATTTTAGTACTTACCCTTTTTGGTCTTTTAATTAGTGAGTTTATAACTGAAAACCCAAAACCGTTGCTCACATGACAGTTAAAAATGTTCAAAACACAACTATTATTAAGGAAACATACCTGATGGATTAAAATCATCATGTTCCTCATTTCGACCTTCCTCTTCTGTGGGTTCAGTTTTGATTTCTGTGGGTTCAGGTTTGGTTTCTGTGGGTTCGGTTTTGATTTCTGTGGGTTCGGTTTTGATTTCTGTGGGTTCGGTTTTGATTTCTGTGGGTTCAGTTTTGATTTCTGTGGGTTCAGGTTTGATTTCTGTGGGTTCAGGTTTGATTTCTGTGGGTTCAGGTTTGATTTCTGTGGGTTCAGTTTTAATCTTCATCATGAGGTTCGTGCAGTCGATGAGTTTAACTGAACACATCTTCAGTGTGGTCTGCAGGATCTGCTGCTGTTCTCCAGCGTTACAGACAGAATCCAGAGACTCTGTGGAGGTTTGATCCTCCTGTAAGCTCTGTTTACTGTCACACACTGTAGTGTCCTGAGTGTCTGTGGGCTTTGACTCAGTATAACAGAGTAAAGTCAGACTGAGCTCGGAGTCCTCTGTGTGTCTGGATTTCTCTTCAGAGAGTTTAGAGTCCAGCAGTGGCTGTGGTGTGCGGCTCTGATCTCTGCTCATCCACACTGAATCCAGACTCCCATCATCAGTCACATACACTGAAGATTCACAACAATCCACATCCTGACAACACAACACACACAGACAGTAAGATTAAAAATGATTTGATGTTTTCTGATTCAGGTAAATGATGTTTAAGCTGAACAAACCTCTCGTTTCATTGCTTAATCTCCTCTTGACCTCAGCATTGTCTCCAGTAACGCCAACTCTTTCTTCAGCTGAGAGATTTCTGTGATGATTTTAAATCATCAATATATCCAGCATGGACAGATCAGTTCCTACTCAATGTCTCAACACTTAAATACAATGAGACAAGAGACTGTTTACACTGAATGAAAACACGCAAGAGAGAAAACACTGAGGATACACAAACACATCACACGCGCGCTCTTTCTTTCTTTCTTTCTTTAGTGAGTTTATCTGCGGACTAAAGAGCTGCAGCGCCTCCTGCTGTACTGGAGACAGAAGACGGGAAATTAAATGCTCAAGAATAAAGCCAAAACACCAAGCTTTAAAGTCATATAGATAGTACATCGTAGGACAAAGAGATTATGATCAGATTAAAAATACAAACACAAAAGTTTTTACAACGTTGTATTTTCATTAATAAATAATGTTGCAGTACAACATTTTAAAAACGTTTTAAAAACCACACCCTAAATATTAACAAAAAGGATGTTTTAAAAACGATGGAAAATTGTCAAGTTTTCTTTAGGTAGTAAAAAACGTAAATCAAGTCACAAAACTACGAAAACAAAACCAGACCAAAATGCAATAAAGACTAAATCATGTCTGATCTGAACTAAACTCATGTTGAAATATCAGTTGATGGTTGTCCAGAATCAGTCCTCAATACTCCATCAAACTGAAGGTAAATCTTTGGAGTAAGTATGTAGAAAACAGTCTGATCTTAAGTGTTTTGTGTTGTTTTTAATCTCATTGTTATCTGTCAGGTGAACTGCAGTTACTCATCTGATGATCAGAAAGTGTCTTCACACATAACGCACAGCTAATGTTTTTACATCTGTGTCTTTCTTTCATCTGTAAACTCACTGGAAGACAGGACAGAAGTTCATTTAACTTCAAACTAAAAATATCTCATTCGGACAATATGTGCTTGTTGATCAACACAACATCTTCTGATGTAACTTGATTTGCCATAGTTTTATTGTCAGCTATTCAGCTAAAGTTTTTCAAAAGCATAAACCCTGCCTTTAAATGTAAAACTTGCATTTTATAGTCAGGACTATACACACAGGACTATATTGATTGCCTACAAATACATGGCTATATACAAATACCGTAGCAAAACTGTTTCTTTTCTATCATCCTGGTAGGTTATTTTCAAATTTTTATCATATTAATTATGTTTTAAGATAATGAATTCTACTGTTTCCTTTTACCCTAAAATAAAAGGATGTTTTTAAAGAATATGAAGAAATTATTTTAAATTAATTCTCTCTTGAATGTGCAAATAAAAGTGCAGTTGAAGTTTAAAGCCTTTATTTTCATCTGTAGGCTATACATGACATGTACAATGACTTTCTTGCTGTTTTACAACATAACATTCGACTGTAATTGTCATTAAAATACTAATAATAAAGTAAAAAAAAAACTGTTATACAATATATGGTGTCTGTGCAATGAAAGTGTGACATGTTTGCGTATAGGCCTATAGCAGAAGGCAGGAGACGTAATCATTGTAAAAATGAACAAAGCATTTACTAAATAATTAGAGATCGACCGATACTCATTTTTTCAAACCGATGCCGATAACAAATATTTGGAGGCTTATGTGCCCGATAACCGATATGCTGAACCGATTTTTATTTACTGTTATACTTCTGTTTTTGACATAATAATTACTACACTACTGAACTGAACAAACCCTTATAATAATAATCATCATCACAATCACTCCCTCTTTGCATACAAAGTCATAAATAGAGGGGTCTGAAAGAGTGAAGAATAATATTAATTTAATGAATAATGTAGAAACTATATTCCCAATACATGGACTATTCCAAACACCCCTATCATTTCGTCAGAAATGGACTGATCCAAAGTTCGCGCTGCGGTTTTCAGGTAACAGTAACAGAGCGGGAGAGAGAGAAAACTATAGAGGAGTTGGCTGCTTGTTATACATAGTTTATAGAGTAAAACAGGTGGATTAAGTGCCTTTTTTGGGATATAATATCGTTGTTTTGACCAGCAACCTGAGCCTTCAGCAATCCAACCAGTAGTTAGCAAAGAGATTTTACAAATAATATCACTGACTGGAATACTACATTCAGGAAAGAAACAAACAAAACGGCTTATATATCATCAAATTTCTTAACTGGTAACATTATTTGATTTCAGAATAATGAATATTTAGTTGTTTTAGCTTATGAAATGGCTGTAGACAGCGCTGTTTATCTATGCATTTACTCGCGCATTAACTGTATTAAACTGTGACCGCTTGCGGAGGTAATAAATAATTAATTAATATCCACAGACATTTATTTAGATATTTTAGCAAAATAATGTTTATCTGGTTAATGTTAATAGGGTAAATCTTGTTAAAGGTGGTAGATGTGCTTTAGCCTCCGGTAAGTGATCAGCAATATGAACGTGATTTTACGATGCTAATGATAAGCATAAATAACAGAAAAACGAATTTAATTTAGCGTTTTTAATTCCAAAAAGCATTAATTCATGGCTGTTTTATTCATGCAAAGCTACGTCGTTATTGGGACCGGATTTGATGGATCAGCCAGCGTGACTCTGTGAGTTCGCCTCTATTCTTATGCTGCGTTCCAGGCAACCTGTAACCCGTAACTCACGACTTCAAAACCATGACTCACGACTCTGAACTGGGAGTACATCGATCTAGTACGAGTTCACGGGTGGGAAGACACGGGTTTGACTGCCATTCCAGTGCACTTTCACCGGTAGAAGGTTGTAAAAACACGAGTTACAGCCTGCCTGGAACGCATAGGGTCGTGAGTCGTGGTTTTGAAGTCGTAACTCACGGGTTTAAAAACCTGCCTGGAACGCAGCATTAGACAAGCTGCATACATTGCTTTTAATATATCAACTTATTTAACATAACATACATTAATGCACAAATAAGCTGTGCTATAAATGCCTCATATGCAAAGTAAGTATACTCAAAGTCCTTTTAATAAAGTCGCGTCACTCCGCCGTCATATTTGCTGTGCACGCTGCTGCTGCTGTGAGCTCCTCTCCTCAGATGCGTCCAGCGCGCAATTTTCTTGTTTATCGGTCAATCCGATATTACAAAACAGATATCCGATCATCGGAAAATGCTCAAATATCGGGGAAAATATCGGAAAACAGATATATCGGTCGATCTCTATAAATAATCTGAACAGTTCCTTTCTCAGTGTGTTCCTATCCAAGCCAAGACATTATGGTCAAAATTTCAAAGAATTGGTCTTTGAAACCCATTCTTAAAATCACATAGCACACAACATAAAATATTTATATTTTAACACATAACAAAAGAGTTTATAAAAGAGATTATACAATAGTGTTAATTTGTGTTGTTTTCATATTTTATTGACACATTTATCATTTTTATATATAGTTACAGTATGTTTGCTGCCTGAAAATAAAACAACCACACATACACCCCATTCACACAGCACTTTGGTCACAGAAAATACTCGTAAAATTGCTAGACACGCTTCTGTGTGAGCGCAAACATGTCCCGTAAATCTTCTGAATGTCATCACAACAATTAAGTTATGGTATAGCTCTTTAAAACGAGAGTCGAGAAATTTATATGCAGAATAACAATGACGAGGAGAAATGACAGCAAACTGGACTGAAGCAGATATCATGTAAGTTAGCTCATCACTATTAGCGCTGAAACAGAGATCATTCAGCAGCATAAAAGAATAATGAGCTTACAACACACAAAAATGCCCACGCGTCATCGCAACAAGATATATCGTTATCAAAAATGCACGCCAGTGGTTTCTGGAGAGAGAAATAATGAATAATAAGTAAACTTCAGACACTGCCGAGAAGAAAGTGCAGGATTTCAAACAGGTCACGTGTCTTCCGGGACCTTTCCAGTCTCTGTGTGTGAATGCCAAGTTTTTATAAGCTGTCGAACAGTAAAACCCAGCCTTTAAAGGTGCAAAAGAGGATTTTTGTTTTATACATTTTTGCAATATTACTTGAAACTGTCTTTACTAAATGATAAAAGACTATTTATTAGGTGCACTGAAAGTAATAATATTAATATACAGGCCCGGTACTAGGCTTGCTGGACTGGGGGGGCAGTCAGGATTTTTGGGTGGGCAGACATTTCTCGACTAAAATGATTCATACACTAAAATTATGGATGTTTCAATCCAATATTATTTTGCATAGGCTATGTCTTAAAATAAAGGGCCATTTATATGTCCTTTTGCACGTTAAAATTAGATGGATTAGATTTATAATGTTATAATGATTACACTTAATGTAGTTTTACACATTAAGTCACAGTTAATGAAATCAGGCAAGCAGGTGATATGAATGCAAAGTTGTACATATAGCTATATTTTATTAATGTGTACACTGCATTTAATCTATTATTTCACTTATAGATAAATTAAAGCCATTCTTATACCTACCGAACATATGCCTTTATTCTAAATAAACACTTGTTAAGCACTTTATTTCCACTTCTAAAACATTTTCTTCATTTAAAATAAGGCATTTTCAATGTGATATGTGATAAGCTATATCATGCTGCTGCAGCAACCTCAAATATCACAACAAAGCACAATGGTTTAAATAATCTATATTGAAACATTATGAAAGCAATGTGACATGCATGACAAATTCGTCAAAGGTTATCCTGTAACAGAACCAGACAAAAGCACAAGCCCTAAAATACTGTAAGTGTGATTTGCGACAAGACCAAAGATAAATCACACTGCTTTGTTCATAACACAGCAAATTAGATATTATAATACAATGCAACATTATAAAATACAACGTTTTACCTTACGATGACCTTGCGAGTGACAGTTCCATCTGAACTTAAAAGTCTGTAGATTTTTGTATGTGAAGTTTTTCCTCAAACGCGAGCTGAATGGGCTGATGATGAATGACGATGAAAAAACCGCTAAAATGTGATTTTAAAACTGCACGCGATTCTCAGCTGTTACAATGCTGTATATTTACTGTATAACCATCTTATATCAATTATATCTACTATAGTATGCCACAACAAAACTGCATATTCTAATTTTAATAAACAGAACTACGTCTAAAACAAACACGTTAAATGCTGCTGGAGGCTTGCCATTGGCTGTTGTATTTGAATGAATAAATAATGAGGTGAGTCTAAGAAAGGATAAGGGGCTATTTTACTATAAAAAGTTTAATTTTAATATGTGTTGTGTTATAACGTTTATGTAATACTAAATTGCATCGTTTCTGATATATATTTTAAAGATGCGGTTTTTTTTAGTTACCGTAGTACTTTTCCTATGAGTTAAATACTGCTGAAGAGACACCCAACGTGTGAATAAGCTAATCAGACAATAGTGGGCGGGAGCCGTAAACACTAGCATTTGCCAACAGAAGACGTTTTATGTTTAAAAAGACTCCGTTATTTTATGGTTGGCTGGATATTTTTTGGGGGGGCAGAAGGAAAATCTGGGGGGGAAATGCCCCCCCAGCCCCCCCGTAGACCCGGCCCTGTTAATATACGTCATCTGTACACAAGATAGGGCCTTAAAAACATCAGCCAATTGCTCATGCGGTCATCGCAATCATCATTGGCCCTCTGGCTTGTCAATCACTGCCATTACGATCCTTGTGAGATATGTGCGCGCTCCAGTAAGGCATGCGCATAGTGCATGAATGTCGATCCTGCTTTCCTCCTCGATTTTGCACCATGGAAGAGAAAAAACCCAAAGTAGGACGCAAAAGAAATACTTTTTTAAAGCCGCTGGGAATATGAGAAAATTGTCAGAAGAACGTAATGTAACCAGAGTCGTTATTGGAGAAACATTTCAACGCTGGATAGCAATGAAGGAACAGAGAGGTGTCAAGACAGACGCGCAGTTCGCAAAAATTCTTCCCGACAGGTAACAGTGATTATTCTTTCTTTGTGGAATAATTATTGTTGTACTGTTTTTCAGGTATATCGACGTTGTTATTGTACCTGTAGTTGTAAGGCAGTGACCAGTCTGCTACATGCTAGTTGAAATGGGAGTAAATAAGCGTCGACTGATTTAACGTTTTAAGGTCTTATGTGTTTATTATCATATCATTTCACATAATGAATCCACTGACGCGACACAGCATATGCCGGTGGTAAACAAACACTCGTTCAAATATTCGTGCACGAGTTTTGGAAGGCGTTCCCCAGAAATGAGCTGTGAAGGAGGGAGGCTGTTCTTACCCATGCGCTCATTTAAAAAACTCAGTAACCATTTTTGGATTCTCAGTCGGCGAAAATCATCCTCTTTTGCGCCTTTAAGGAGAAAAAAGTGGATTGCCGACTACGTTTCCCCCTAGTGGACGCAGTTCTACTAATAGGAGTACTATGAAAAGTTGCCTGTTTCCACTTTTGTGTCTTTAAACTAGGGATGCTCACATTGACCGTTTAACCGTTAACCGAAGGTAAGAATTTATGACCGGTTAACATTATCAGTTAAAATAAAAAAATATTTGTTAATACATGGTGCGTGTAGTCATGAGCCGACAGACATTTAGCCACTTTTCTATCTGTAATTTGTGAATGTCCTGTAAATGACACAAATTATTGCTGCCCTGACGGTCTGATAATCATTTGTATGAGAAATCATTTGTATGCGTGTTTGAAGCTGAACGGAGACGCGCGCGTGTCCGCGCAAGATGACGCGTTCCGTTTCGCGCACAACCGGACAGACGTTCGGTGATGGCCTCTGACCCTGAACATAAACATCTCTCTTTTTGCACAAACGGGGAAAGACGACGCAAAAGCAAAACTTTCTGAAAAGCATCCTGCTTTAGAAATGACCACTGTGGTAGAAGAAACGGAGACAATCTGCCCTTTTTGGATATTAATCCTCTGGACCGATAGCGTGCTTTTTAATAAGGTAATGTTGCGTGAATATCTGATAATGTATGAATCCTGGTTCTGTTGTTGATCTGTCACTGCTGTTTGCACGTTCAAATTAAATCTTTTGTTTTTACTAGTTCACAGACAGCTGTCAACTGTATTTTTACAATGACAATTTCATATTAAAATCTTATAAGTTAACGGTTAATGTTCGGTTTAGAAGCTACGGTTGTCGGCCGGGAAAATTAACTGATATGAGCATCCCTACTTTAAACGCTCATTTTTTGAAGTCGACAGCTTATAAAAATTTATTTCTGTTTTTTTTGGCTTGTTAGCTGTACATATTGTCACACAGCAGCGTTTAGGCATTATTCTGTTTTTTGTTATAAGCCAGAAATGACAAGGAGGCAGCCTCTAGCAATACAAAGTCAATGGAGATGGTTGGATTGGTTTCCTCCTGGTGGGCGTGGTTTTCAAGTTATGACGCGCTAGGCTCTGTCTCTATTACATTTTCTGAACGTTCTAAATGGGGGCGGGTCTTGATGCAAGATGATTGACAATAGATGATAACGTTCTTTGATTGACAGCTGCACAGGATGAGCTAACGTTAACAAAAGTGCTGGCTGCATATATAAATTTTCGAGTAGTGGTGTGCCAACTGAGGGTCGCGTTGATGTAAACAATAAAAACTCCCGGTGGCTTGAATTTGTTGTCCTTGCATCCACATACTGCACAGGTTCTAATCATCTTTTATTGAGGGTTTTGGTGATTTCCCCTTCAGAGACGGTAAAAGCGAAGTTACTGTTTGGTTGAGTTCGTCTGCTGTCTAACTTCAAGTTACCTTGAGTTGATTTGAGAGCAGGTTGAGTGGTAAAAGAAGCTATTAGGCTTCATGCGGTGCCGTAAGAATCGACAGCCAGATGACCTCAAAGTACCGTGAGAGCGATTTGTGAAATCATACGGAAGAGTTTGCTTTTAAATCGCTCTCGCGGAACTTTGCCTTCATCCGACTTCCGCTCCTTGTGGCGCCGCATGAAGTAGAACATGCCTTAAGGCTGCATCGATCATTGGTTAGTGGGTGGTGCTAATGACTCAGTTTCGCGCAGTGCATTCTGGTTAATGGAGTCTACGAAAGACCGTTACGAAAATTCGCTTCAACACACCATCAATCTAATTTATCGAAATCGTGCAAATTAATTTTTTTCTCATGTAAAATGCAAAATGGAAATAAATTACCCCTGATAACAGGCTAAAATATCTAGGGTTAAATTTCGCTTTAACAGTTTAGCACCTCAATGCAATTTCTAAGACTTCACGTCAGGTCATCACGTGGGTCGCACACGGTGCTAGGCGCTGAAAGTTTAAGACGTTTGATTAGCTGCTCGGTCAGTTGAGCGGACGTTTATTATTTGCATGTTTTTACCACCATACACAAATAACCCACCATAGATTATTAGGCCCAATTTCAATTATATTTCATACGTCAAAGTATATGCAATATTTATCACATTGCCACCTTCACATGCAGTCATATAGTTATAGCCTACAAGTGGCCCTGGAAGCCCAAAAGCAGCACACCATACACCCCTCTAATAGCGATTTAGATGCTCTTCTCCTCAGTGTATTATTCACGTTCCGGTTTTCCACCATTGTTTTAGTGAAAAAAAAATGCTTCCCTGCCAATGACGAGTAATTCCGGCTTTCCGCAATAGCACTATTATCCAACAGGTGGTGCTCTTCCACAACTTATACAACAGCTTTATGTCAGTGTATGTTTTTAATGATCGCTCTGAAACGGATCTCTATCAAAAGTCCTTTACAAAAATGCAATTATCTCAGCCTTTTTCTCAAAATTTGGTGTTTTTCAAAAAACCAACACTTATTTGAGAGGTGATTACAAGATAACTAATGAAGGTAGGATGAAACGTCTTTTTTTGTTTGAAAGCAGAGGTCCTGTTTTTTCATTTGATATATTGTACGTTTTATGGAAGACATTAAACTTTTGTGAAAATCATGAAAAATGCTGGTGCTGGCTGGGAACTATTTCTAAACGCTGGCGTGGAGTTCTGTCCAGTGTGAACTCTCTGATGGGATTTTAAGTTAGACGAAGAAGTAAACATCTTGTCACACTGAGAGCATTTGTAAGGTTTTTCACCTGTATGAACTCTCTGGTGCCTTAGTAAGGTAGACTTTACACTAAAACTCTTCCCACAGACACTACAGTGATAAGGTTTCTCTCCAGTATGAACTCTTTGATGAACTCTGAATTGAGATAATCTAGAGAAGCTCTTTCCACAGAGACTACAGTGATGATGTTTCTTTTCAGTATGAACTCTCTGATGCTCTATGAATTGAGATGAACTAGAGAAGCGCTTTCCACATTGAGCGCAGACGTAAGGTTTCTCTCCATTGTGAACTCTCTGATGGCCTTTTAAGTTAGATGAAAAAGTAAACGTCTTGTCACACTGAGAGCATTTGTAAGGTCTTTCACCTGTATGAATGTTCTGGTGACTTAGTAAGTTTGATTGGCGACTAAAGCTCTTCCCACAGACACTACATTGATGAGGTTTCTCTCCAGTGTGAACTGTTTGATGGAATTTTAAGTTACGTGAATAGTGAAAAGTCTCGTCACATTGAGAGCATTTGTAAGGTTTTTCTCCAGTGTGAACTCTCTCATGGATTATCAGCTTATAGTTATGGCAAAAACGTTTATCACAGTATGAACACTGATAGAGTTTCTCTTTAAAGTGAATATGCTGGTGTTTTTTTAATAAACGTGAATCCCTAAAGGTTTTTCCACATTCACTGCACTGATACGGTCTCTCATTGGGCTTTTCACCACTGTGTATCCTCATGTGAATATTTAGTTTAGAGGATGATACACAAATCCTCCCACACTGTTCACAGTGAAACTGCTTCTTCTTTTTCTTCTTCTTCTTCTCTCTGTGGTCTTCTGAATGAAGTTTCTTCTCTTGTAAGATAGTAAAGCTGATCTCAGATCTGGTGAAGAGTTTCTGTTCTGTGTGTTTTCTATCATGTCTCTCTAAAAGTCTCTGTGAGCTGAATGTCTTTCCACAGGTGATGCAGGAAAGAGTTTGTGCTGTCAGTCGCTCTTTTGATGTTGAGGACATTATTTCTATATCCAAACATGAATCACTCTTCACATCTGAAAGAAACATGAAACAATTAAATTGTCTTTTCACCCTTATTTACACAAAGAAGGATGAAGAATTGAGATTCTGTATCTTTTTCTAGATTCACACATATAGACAGAAGACAGGTGTCAGTCCTGTTATTACAGATGGGTCATTGCACATCAAATAAATTAAAATTTGTATACAGCAACAAATTTTTTTAATTATTTTTGTTAATATTTTATTAAAATAATAACAATATAACTAGTGATCAATGACAAAACATATAGGGCTGGTTTTCCAGACAGGGATTAGCTTAAATCAGGACTGGGCCTTATGAAATATAATTAGTTTGAACAAACATGCCTTACTAAAAACATTACTGGTGTGCATTTTGAGGCCAAACAAAGGGCACTCATGTATTTATGATGTCAGTGCAAGTTGTTTTCAGTATGAACAGCTCTTACATTTATTTTAGTCTAGGACTAGTCTAACGCGCCTTAATGTAATGCATGATTATTTGAGAGTAATCCACATTGTAGGAGTCGTCAAACGGAGCAATATTTTTTTATTTGTAGAGACAACGACTTTCACAATCCTTGTTGCATTATATGATGACACTTCTAGAATGAGATGAAGTATTTTGTAAAGGGATAGTTCACCCCAAAATGGTCACTTTTCCCTGTCTCGTTCCTAAACCCCCAAGTGCTCAGATTGTCTTCAGTAGAGATCGTCCGATAATGTTTTTTTAACCTATACCGACTATTTGGAACTTATTTGCCCGATAACCAATATGCTTAATCAATTTTTAGCACAATTACAACAACACTACTTAACTGAACAAACCCTTATCATAGTAACAATCACTCCCTCTTTGCATATAAGGTAATAAACAGACCCCGACCGATTTATTGGTTTGCCGATTTTATCGGCCATATGAGAATGTCACAGATATATCTGTATCGGCGTATAAGCCACAGATATGCAGCTGATACGAAAGTTTTCACAGAACAAAGAAATGTTTTTGAATGATGCAAGTACTTGTTTGTCCAGCAGAGTGCCCTCAACTGTTTTGGTACTGTGTAGTGACACCAGACAACCCCTTGCCATTTACTTCAGTCATTGGTCTCTCAGTTCAGGCAGCGGCAGTCACGCGGTGTCTTCACAACATTTTTACTAGGTGGTCGATTCAGAATCGATTCTCAAAGAGCAGAATCAATTTTTTTCATATTTTTTCTGCAAACATTGAATGTAAGATTAACGTTAATCAAATTACTAGCCTTCTTCACTAGATGTCACCCTCTTTTGCCTTGCGCCAAGGAGCCTGTTATTCTTTCACTCAGTGCTTAAAATGGCGGTTTTAGGTGCTTCATCGACGTTGATGCCACTTTCACATAAAAAGCAAGAGGTATGGAAGCATTTAAAATTTCGCAAGCAAGACGACAACGATAGTGTTCTGGCTTTTAATTACTTTTTATTAATTACCCACTTGTAAACTGCTGTTCACTGTTCTTTTTTATTAATATAGTATTTGTATTAAAGGTACACTTCACCCATTTGCATTATGCTTTGTATAGTTAGAACTAGGGCTGGGACAACGTGTTGACATAATCGACGACGTCGACGCAAAAAATACGTAGACGCAAAATATGTGTGATTCGTCAGACCCAAAAAGGCGGCGCCGTAGAGTAGTAGCAACGCGAGTGGCTTCAGTCCACGCCGGTTTCACAAATTCACACAGCAAGGGGAGTAAGGGTGAGCAGTGCCTGCGGCCACGCGGCGCGTGGTTTTTCAGCACCCATGTCAACAATCATGCACCCCACCGCATGGGCAGCGCGAGCTCGCGGCTCTGTAGCAACAGTGCTGCAATCGTTTCTGCGTCGGCTCTGCTGCGCTGCTCATGCTCAATTAAAGTGAAAGTGCTTTGTTTATGGTTTAAATGCTCGTGGAGTTTCATTCACTCTCTGTCCAGCAGTAAATGAGTCCTAATCTATATTAACAAACTTAAGAGAAAGAGATTTAATAATATATGTGCTTCTTAAGTCTATAATTGTGTTTATATCTGTCATTAAATGGACTTGAAAAGCACAAAAACAATGTGGGTAAAACAAATCAAGTTATAAAAATTACACTGACCATCAAAAGGCACATTGAAGAGGTTTTGCTCATAAAAGCATGTAAAATAAAGTAATGTGAACTTAAGATTTCTATACGGTTACTAAACGCTTTATTGAATGCTACCTCTGACTATGAATGCATTACTCAGGCATGTGATTGGCCAAGGACAAAAAAGCAGGAAAATATATTGAGACCCCCCCCACACACACACGCCAATCAAACTGGTGGCGGATCTATACGGATAGTAAAGTAGGACCCATAACAACTTATTTGAACAAAAAAACACATTTTAATTCATTTTACAGCTAGATGTGCAACATGCTACTTTTTTGTACAGTATGACACATAACAACTTATTTGGTGGATGTGTAACAGTGGGAATCAAAAGCAAGTGTCTTGTCCACTGCTCCATCACCACCTCTCTCTATATCAACAATAGGGCTGGAACGACGCGTCGACGTAGTCGATTTCGTCGATTACGTAATTACGTCGATTTGCCGGAAATGCGTCGATGCGTCGCACTGTTTACATTTTGAAATGAAGGCGGCTTCAGCTCCGACCGGGTGATTCAAGTGTTATACCAAACAGACAGAACGCGATCAAAAGTGTGGGAATACTTTAAGCAGAGACCAAATAAAACACATACTGTGTAAAACTGAAATGGCATACCACAGCAGCGCAACACCTGTGTATGATCATCTTAAAAGAAAACAACCTGGGGCTCTCCGACCTCAAAATGACGAGACGTCAGCGTAAGAATTTGAACTATTACAGTAAGTTTTTATACAACAATAGAATCAATACATATTGTGCTTAATACAGCTGCGTTTACATCTTTGTTTAATACGAGCTGCGAGACGCCTGACAGACGCGACATTGCATCGCTTCTGGGCAGTATGTTGAAACAGTAAATAAAGAGCAGCAGGACATGTTTTTATATTAAGAAGTTTTGAAATAATAAGTTACTGTCACATTGAGAACTGATAGGCATGTGCCCGCGTGCACTGAAAGCCAGCTGGCAGTCTGGAGTTCCCAATGAACGTCTTTTTTGCGAATATGTGCGCAGATATTACAGAAGCTCGTCTTGTAAGGTATTCCTGACATGCGTTTATTTAAAGTAACAGCGGCGTAAACGCCGTTTATAAAATATTAGAAGATCATACTAACTGAACTTGTTTTTTACCCTGAACTTAAGAAAAGATAAATGTTAAAGTTAAATGAGAATGCAGTACTACTAATAGTAATAATATTAACAGTAATAATATAACCATTACATTTTATATAAGGGTTAATGAATCACAATGAACTTATTTTTACTTCAGTCTGAACTAATGCTGAGTTAATGCATGTACTAATAATAAACTAATGTTTAAAATATTAATATATGCCTATTTTATTGTTTAAGGTGAATAATGCCTCTTTTAAAGTGGCACTGCCACTTTATTTTTCATGTTGAAAATTTTGGTTTGTGTGTTTGTTTAATTAAGAAAATGCTTAAATAAAATGTTGGCGTAAATGGCAGATGTTACATTTATTATTTGTTGGGGAATTATATGTATAAAAAAATAATTAGACTATTCGATTAATCGAAAAAATAATCGATAGATTAATCGGTTGAAAAAATAGTCGATAGTTGCAGCTCTAATCAACAACCATAATAAAAAATATGTTTTAACTTATTTTTGTTTTGCATTTTTACCCAACTTTAACAGCTAAATGTGCAACATGCAAATGTTCATGTCAAAAGAAGGCCTATTTTGCCGACATCCAAATAAAATGTAGGCAATGGCTTATAAAGAACTAAAGGCATGGCTACTTTTAATTTTATACTTTAAATACATTTCCAAGCCTGTACTTTGATACTTTTACTTGAGTAAAGAAGTTAAATCAGTACTTCTATTTTTACCAGAGTATTATTTTAATACAAATATCTGTAAAATGTGCTACACAGGACCATTAGTTATAATAAAGTGTCTTAAAGGTCTCTTTTTCTAATTTTATACCCCTGTAGATGAGTAACTTTGTTAGCTGTTAAACATGAACAATAGAAGGTTGACACAAATAAATAGAAGTAATTGTACAAAAAAGTGCAGGTGCTATTTATTTTAATCAAACTGGTCAACCTTAAAACTTTAAACACACGAAACCTTTGAAACAAACGATGATACAGAGGCCGTTTCTCAATCCTAAGTCTGCAGCCTTCCGGAGGTCGCATTTCTAAGCTGCATACGTCATCAAGACTCATCAAGAGTCACAATATTAACAATAATGAAGTTTACTATTATTCTTAGTTAATCGTAAATTGTTGTAATATGTTTATCAGGGCTTGACATTAACTTTTTGAGGAACTTGTCCTTCGGACAAGTAAATTTGTGTTTCACTTGTCCATGCACAAAAGTCACTTGTCCGGGTAAAGATTTATAATATAATGTATTTTTTGAGTTTTGCTAATCAGTGGCAGACCAAGGGATTTTTTCATAGGGGTGGCCAGGCAGGGGCCAGCAGTTACTCTGGGGTGGCATATAAAATCTCTATCATCCAACCTTAAAATACTTTTAAGTATTATAGTGTGTTAATCAGAATAATGTAACATACAATTGCTACAATAATTTAATTTTTATTAAAATGAATTGAGATTAACATACAATTTATAGTCATAATTCAACCTCCATGTTTTTTCATGTGAATTTTGAAGGCTACTTTAATGTATTTTACTAAGATTTGTTTGGCTGCTTCTTGCTACTCTTTCTGAAGAAGGATGCTATATCTGCTGCCTTTCTCTTAATTTTTCCCTCATTTCAATGATTGTCTGGCATTAAAACACTAAAGCAAAACATTAAAACATTAGGCTACCATGTTTTTAAAAACTTATTAGGGTAAATGTATCTAGATTATCTGTTATATATAAAATCAATCTTAATCCTAGCATTTACGCTGTAATGTCTGTGTGGGATTTTTTAATGTACAGTGACGAACTCTGTCAGATTCAAATCGGCTGTCACGCGGCGCAAACACACGTAGGCGCGCTGAAAGAGAGATTCTCGTTATAAAACAGATTCTTAAACAAGATTTTAAGCCATTTATGTGTTTTTACCGAACTTTAGAAAAGAAATTTATATTCACGCCGGAGACTGAAGAAACACTCCGTCCCGCGATTCCCGCCCCTCCGTGTTCGTCGATCAGGTTTCATGCACGAATGTAATGCTCAGTTAGGTTAAACCAGGCTCGATGAGGTAACTTATTTCCTTGCCTTTTTTCGGAACCAATATTGTTGCATCGTCCCTCTCTCAGTCGCCACCAGGATTTTCTGCAATGGCGCTCGTTTTTCCTCTCATTTCTGTGAAAATTGCTGCTCCAAATCCACCAAGTAAACCGACGTGTATATGTTTGCCGCTTTGTTTCGCGTCACGCGAGTGACTGCCAAACGTCGCAAACGAGGAGAAGAGAGGAGATAAACGATCGGGTCTGATTGGTGAATACAATCATACTTCGCCATCCGCCATTTGCGAACGGTCAGAAACAAGTCCTTGTTTATACTTGGAAAGGAAGGAAAATACATCTCTTTGTCATCTGCCACCGGTGTGGCCCTGTTGCGCGGGGACGGCGATTGTGGTTCCGTCCCGGGTTACCATGGCGACGGCTGTGAGATACCCCCCTCCCCCCTTATTATTATTTTTTTTACATATCTGCATGATTCACGTAGGTCACATTTTCAGGTCGGAAAATCCGGAATTCCGGATTAATCCGGAAAAATCACATCCCTGATTACTTTGCACTTGTATAGTCTTTTTTTATTTTGAAATTTTAAGAGCAATAAACATATATTGAAATGTTTACATTCAGATATGTAAATCAACATGTATAAATTGCTATTAGTTTGTAAGATTAAAAATATAGGAATGTATTACTTGAACCCCATTCACACAGACCTCTGGTCCCAGAAAATACCCGTTAAATTGCCAGACAAGCGTATGTGTGAACAAAAACTCGTTCCGTTAATCTTCTGGGATCGTTGCCGGAAAGAGGACATAGTCAGATACGCGGGTAACCCTCTGTGTGAACAAGAATGCCGTAAAGGGCGTGTCGAAGTGAGGACGCGCGCGTCATCATCACAACACAAGTTATGGTTCAGCTCCTTACAACGAGAGATAACATGCATATAAACATTCACCACGAGAAATGTTGCAAACTAGATTGAAGCAGTTATCAGGAAATTATATATGAGACGCATAAACAATGATGTACATGCCGTAGTGAGGACGCTCGTGTCATGGCAACATGAAGTTGGTTCAACTCTTTAAAATGAGGGATTTACAACATTCACTACGAGAAATGTCAGCAAACTGGATTGAAGCAGATATCAGGTAAGTTAGCTCGTCACTTACTGCGTTGAAACGGAGATCATTCAGCAGCATAAAAGAATATCGCGTCACGTGCTCGTTTGAGCTATAATAAATGAAAATACCCGCATGTCATCCCAACAAGATATATCGTTCAGCTCCTCAAAATGCGGGTTTTAAATGCATATAAACAATCACGATGAGAAATGTCTGAAAACTGTATCAAAGCAGAAATCAGGGAGCTTGTCAAATATCCACTCTGAAGCTGAGATCATTCACCAGCATAGAACTGTGCGTTCACGCGCTCCTTTGTAGTCTTATCATAAAAAAAATGCACGCGAGTTGTTTCTGGAGAGAGAAATAATATATAATATGCAAACTTCAGACGCTGCGTAGAAGATAGGGATGGGCGATATGGCCTAAAATCCATATTGCGTTATACATCGCAGCCTCTTGCGATAGCGATATGTATTGCGATATAATCATTTCAATAGACTCGTTTCAGAACAGGTTATATAGACCCTTACAAAAGCCAAACTGTACAAGTAATGTATATATATATACATGTTTCACAATTACTAGACCATAATGCCAATTTCGCGCGTGGAGCAGCAGTTAACTTATGGCTTAAATCAAAAAAATAGATGTTGCATCTGTCTTTTTCATGAGTTCCTCTGTTTCGCTGACGCTTTCATCCATGTTTATTCGGCTGCAGCTCGTGGCTCTAAAGTTCGCGGGTAGATTGTTTCATTAACACGCATTATCGCGATAGTGCAATAGATTTAAAATCTCTATCGTATGCCAATTTTCTATCGTTTATATTGCATATTGTTTATATTGCCCATCCCTAGGGCGGGACTTTCAATAGGTCGCGTGTCTTTCCGGGACCGTCACATGCCGGGTAAACTTGGCAGTGTGAATGAAAAAAAAATCTAACTATTCCGGAAAAATCCAGAATGCATATCCTGTGTATTTTACGGAATTTCTGTGTGAAAAGGGCTTAAGTCTCAACTTGTCACAACCCCCTGTGCTGATAGTGATCAAAGACTGTTGTCACAGCTGTTTATCCAATACAGTGGGGGTTAAAGATGGTCTTCTGATTGGTCAGTTTTAATGTATTATGTTGGGTTTGGTCAAGTACAGTGGGGGTTAAAGGTGATCTTCTGATTGGTCAATTTGAATGTATCAAGTTAGGCTTAGTCACATGGTCAAGAGATAGAGGATAAAGGTCAAGGTTTTTATGAGCTCTGGGCTTTGGCTTTTGCATTGGCCTCTTCCCTTTCCTTTCTTCTTCACTGGGGTTCTGGGCATTAGGCCTAGGTTCCAGTTCTCTTTCTTCTAAACTTTCTTTCTTTCTCTGTTCTCTATCTTATCAGGTAATATCTCACATACATTGGAAACAGTCAATTGCTTGTATTATTTACCATTTCATATATTTATAGTGTAACAATTTCAACTGTAACTTTAAGTCAATACTGTAATGAAACCTTTTCATTTACAAATCTGTTGTTTAGTTTTGATTTAGTGGTAATACTTTAACGCTCCATATTGCAATACAATATATTCGTACTCTAGCATAGCTCTCAGACATATTTTGTCCGAAACCCGGGAACGATTGCAGTTTTGTTATCCTTCCGAAACCTGAGATCCCTTACAAGTTAATTAATGGGGAGATAATCGAGAATCGAATCGGACCGATAAAATGAATCGTTAGATTAATCGATGCATCGAAAAATAATCGCTAGATTCATCGTTTAAAAAATTATGGTTTATCCCAGCCCTAATTAGAACCCCAGTCATGTTTTTGAATGGTCATCCATAATTTCCTCAGTTGCAGCTGAGACAGGGGAAATACAGATTTCAGTGTTGCACTTCCTTCTTTCAATGATGTAAAAATCATCATTTTGCATCACTGAAAGAAGGAAGTCCATCTTTGTTGAGGGAGTAAGACTACAAACACCCCTTTTCTCGGTCAAATAGGCACCAAATTCAAAATGTATGTTACATTTTGACTACAAATACAACACATTTTCAATAAAGATTAATATTTCTACGAGTGAAATGCTCCTTTAAATCTATATTCATTGAGTTGAACTGAGTATAAAAACCGCCCCGAGAACCAGAATCGAAAATTGAATCGAGAATCGAATCGTTTTGATAGCTTGTGAATCGAAATTGAATCGATCTGGAACATCTGAATTGATACCCAGCCCTAATTTTTACACCTGGTTATTAAGACACCTTTGGTCGATTGGATTAGAAGTGGACGAGAGAGACACATTCCTGTTTACACTTTGTTTTTAATCTGCCTCTTTTGTCCAGTGCACTTCACGCTCCCGCTCTATAGGTGGCGCAGAGAGACCAACATCCATAGCCAACAGTCACCAAACGGCACCAGTAGAAGATCGCCTCGAACGTAAAGCGCGTTTCCTGCTTTGGCATTCACGCTAATAGTGTTGTAAATAATGTTCAGTTTCTTGCAAAAACGGATTGATTTGCTTCGCAAGACGTCAATATGTCACACTGAGTTATGGGGGATTACTTTTGTATTGGATATATATGCTTTAGAATCGGTTGACTTGCATAACGGAGCACTGGGGTTTCTGCAAAATAACTTCTTTATTGTTTTACTGATGAAAAAACATACTGGATGGGATGGTGTAAGTGTTACTTAATAAACTTGATTTTAAAAGTATGCTACCGGTTTTTACAGTTTGTTGAACTTCGTTCATTCCCAGGTGAAAAAGTAGTACTGTACACTTCCATAGTGTACTTAAAGTGCTTTATTTTCGCACAATAATTTCGTATTTAATATACTAAAAATCATCTTCTTAAGATTATCTAAGTGTACTTCACTGTGCTATTTGAGACACCATGAATATGAACTAAAATGCACTTTTAACATACTCTTTATTAAAAATTTATTTAGTTAACACTTGTGTTAAACTTGAACTCAACTTTCATACAAAGATGGGTTTAAGTTTACTCCAAGTGGTACGTAAATAAATTTTTTAAATACATTTAAGCACATTTTAGTTCATATTTATGGTGTCTCAATAGAGCACAGTTCGTCTCTACAAAAGTGTTCTCGTTACTTCATAATATTATTATTGAACGACTAATGGATCTTTTTGCCAATGTCCTTTAGGAAAGGACTGTGAAACTAACTAAAGTCAGACAGAATGGGACAGACAGAAGCCTCCCAAATTTAATCAAAAATATCTAAAAATGTGTTTTTAAATCGGAGCACTAGGGGGTTAAGGACGACACAGGAGTAAGTGATTTTGGGGTGAACTAACCCTTTAAGCCTACATGCCTATTCCTTAATAAGTATTAAAGATATCCTTTAACATTTTAGTACTTAACTTTTTGGTCTTTTAATTATTGAATTTGTGGCTGAAAACCCAAAACAGGTCCTCACATGACAGTTAAAAACACAACAATAATTATGGAGACATACCTGATGGAATAAAATAATCATCTTTCTCAGTGCCATCTTCTTCTGTGGGTTCAGTTTTCATTTCTGTGGGTTCAGTTTTCATTTCTGTGGGTTCAGTTTTCATTTCTGTGGGTTCAGTTTTCATTTCTGTGGGTTCATTTTTCATTTCTGTGGGTTCAGTTTTAATCTTCATCATGAGGTTCGTGCAGTCGATGAGTTTGACTGAACACATCTTCAGTTTGGTCTGCAGGATCTGCTGCTGTTCTCCAGCGTTACAGACAGAATCCAGAGACTCTGTGGAGGTTTGATCCTCCTGTAAGCTCTGTTTACTGTCACACACTGTAATGTCCTGAGTGTCTGTGGGCTTTGACTCAGTATAACAGAGTAAAGTCAGACTGAGCTCGGAGTCCTGTGTGTGTCTGGATTTCTCTTCAGAGAGTTTAGAGTCCAGCAGTGGCTGTGGTGTGCAGCTCTGATCTCTGCTCATCCACACTGAATCCAGACTCCCATCATCAGTCACATACACTGAAGATTCACAACAATCCACATCCTGACAACACAACACACACAGAGAGTAAGATTAGAAATGATTTGATGTTATCTGATTCAGGTAAATGATGTTTTAGCTGTACAAACCTCTCGATTCATTGCTAAATCTCCTCTTGACCTCAGCTTTGTCTCCAGTAACGCCACCTCTTTCTTCAGCTGAGAGATTTCTGTGATGAAATCATCAATATATCCAGCATAGACAGATCAGTTCCTACTCATTAACAGCAAAGCACATCTCATCATCTCAACAATAAAATACACAGAGACAAGACTCTGTTTACACTCAATGAAACACGCAAGAGAGAAAACACTGAGGATTCACAAACACATCACACGCGCGCTCTTTCTTTCTTTCTTTCTTTAGTGAGTTTATCTGCGGACTAAAGAGCTGCAGCGCCTCCTGCTGTACTGGAGACAGAAGACCCTCACTGCTTTACAATGGATTTAGTAAAACAATTATGTAAAATACCAAATTTCTTTAAATAGTAAAAACATTAATCAAGTCTGTTCACTACGAAAACAAAACCAGACCAAAATGCAACATTTGAGAGATGTTTTGTTTAGCTGTTAAACCTTGAAATAAGACTTATAAAGAACATCATGACCATATACAACCAGGTATTTATTTGAATGTATGTCGGTCCACCAAGAAAATGCCCGATATGCCCCAGTACCAATCCAGCCCTGCCTACCATAAAACACTAATAAAGCTCAGATACATTTAAACAAATGTACACTGGTTGTATTTTGGTGTGTTCATGACGTTCTTTAAAAGTCTTATTCCAACATAATTAAAACGTGTTGGAAACCTTTTTAGCTAAGACTTGGATTTCCTCGAGCTGTAGCCTTTATTGCAGAAAGTGATCTTCAAATCAGAACATATGCCAGCGGGTGCTGCAGTCACCAAGTCTGACTTACAGCCCAACATTGCATTTAAAATCTAATTTATCTGTAGTTCAGAATAATAATAATAAAGACTAAATCATGTCTGATCTGAACTAAACTCATGTTGAATTAATAGTCCCTTAATACTCCATCAAACTGAAGGTAAATCTTTGGAGCAAGTATGAAAAACAGTCTGATCTTAAGTGTTTTGTGTTGTTTTTAATCTCATTGTTATCTGTCAGGTGAACTGCAGTTACTCATCTGATGATCAGAAAGTGTCTTCACACATAACTCACAGCTAATGTTTTTACATCTGTGTGTTTCTTTAATCTGTAAACTCACTGGAAGACAGGACAGACATTCATTTAACTTCAAAATAATGCAAGTGGTTAATGGGTGTAAATGCATGGACAGAGTTTATATATGTATGTGTGAGTGTTTATATATGTTTGCGTGAAACAAGTTTATATGTAAATGCGAGTGTTTATACGTTTATGCGTGTATTAAGTTTATATGTATATGCAAGTGTTTATAGATATGCGTGCATTAAGTTTACATGTTTATGCAAGTGATTCACAAGTGTATATGTATGCGTTAGGTGGGCCCATGTTGTTATTATATATTGGTAACACGAATACCCTATCTAAACCTAAAATTTCTTGACAAACTATATATCATTGGAAAGCTCTGAGAGTGTAGTTTTCATATTTTATCACCATTTTGGAGAAATTATGAGAGAGTAGGAGTCAGTATCTAAAATGTCATCGGGCCACAGGTGAACCCAGTTTGTTTTTACATATGTATAGCAATAATACCCTATTCCATACCTAAACAATTTTGACAAACTATATATCATTGGAAAGCTCTAAGAGTGTAGTTATCATATATCTTCACCATTTTGAGAAAAAAATGATGTAGTGAGAGTCAGTTTCAAAAAGATCACGGGCCCACATGTAGGCCCAATATGTTTTACATTTTTCTAACACTAAACCCCCCACCCTAAACCCCAAAAATCTTGATAAACTATAGACCCCTTCAAGGTTTGTAAACATTGAATGACTATCGGGTGCGCGCGCAGCATGGGGTCAAACTGTTCATATCATCCAGGCTTTATAATTTAATCTAACAGTGCTGAAAAATTACGACTTACCTCAAATGAAGTGAGCACTACAAACACAAGCCTCTTTGATATTTGCATTGTCCCAGTCTGCACGTTAATTACTTGCAGCCGCAGATGTTGTATTTTTTTGTTTTTGAGATTCTGCATGAATCGCGAAAACTTAACGGAAGACCTGGTGCGATTTTCAAAGCCCACGACGTAAGTAGGCATTTTTGACGATACCGAGTAATACGCAACTCAATCTGCTGTAATAACTTTTCTGACCCCGACATGCGCAGTGGGAGCCGCCTGTGACGTGAACTGTGAAGGGGTCTATATATATCACTGGAAAGCTCTCAGAATGTAGTTTTCATATGTCAAAGTCATCTGATGATAGAAATAATTTAGTGACAGTTTTTTGTTACATGCCACCCCCCCCATAGGCATGCATATTAATTTTTTATATTCATAACACTATATACTAGTATAAATATACAAAAATTTTGACAAACTATATATCATTGGAAAGCTCTTAGAATGTAGTTTTCATATTTCAAAATGTTTTAGCAGTAATAATAATGCAGTGACAGCAATTGATTCATTTATGACAAGAGTATGCAGCAAACCGTTGACACCTACTGGCCGTTGTTGGTAAAACCACTAAAACTGTGATACAAACCTCATTTTTTGTGATTTTAACTTGAAATTTGGATCACAACTGCTTGAGACATATGGCTTCATGTTTACATTATTACTTTTTTGAAAAATTTACCTTTTTATAATTTTTTGAATAAAATTAATATTTTATTGGATTATTTGTATTTATTAAAATAAATTTAAACTGCTATAACAATTTTTCTGTTAAATATTTTCACCTGCTTACACTTCAGTCGAAAACCTTGAATTGTCTTCTTTAAAACAAGATAAAGATTAGGCTTCTAGACCAAAAAATGCCAGAGTTATATTCATTTGAACATGCACTTCAATTTTTCACCCCCCCACTCTAAAGGATAGGACGACGCTTAAGAGGTTAAAGAACGCCATGAGCATACCAAAATACAACCAGTGTATTGCTTTAAATGTATCTCAGCTTTATTAGTGTTTTGTTTTATAATGGTAGGCAGGGCTGGATTGGTAAACGGGCATACCGGGCATTTTCTTGGTGGGCCGACATCAGAAACACATCAAACACCTGGTATGGTCATTGTTATTTAAAAGTCTTATTTAAAGGTTTAACAGCTAAACAAAACATCTCACAGATGATGCATTTTGGTCTGGTTTTGTTTTAGTAGTGTACAGACTTGATTTACGTTTTTTACTACCTAAAGAAAACGTGCCAATTTTGTATTGTCCAACATTTATAAATCGTCCTTTTTGTTGTTATTTAGGGTGTGGTTTTTAAAATGCTTTTAAAATGTTGTACTGCAACATTACCTAATTACAATGAAAATACAACGTTGTGAGAAGTTTGTGATTGTATTTTTTATCTGATCATTATCTCTTTGTCCTACGGTCCTATCTTTATGACTTTAAAAGCTTGATGTTTTGTCTTTATTCTTCAGCAATTACCCAGATAGCACACGTACGTCTCAGATACGTCTTGTAAAGATCTTTACATCTGCTGACGATCGTCTTTGAATAATACGTCTTCCATATCTCTACAAGACGTATTTAAGATCTTAAAAAATTCTAAATCCTACCTGCCTGCAATGCATCTCCGTTTGGTCTTGAATCCGATCAAACGCAGACGAATCGGCAAAGACCTCCAACTCATTTCATTTTTTAAATAAATGTCTTGTTTAATTGTTTTAAAAATATAGTCAACATGTTTTTAAGGGTTGGCATTAATTTTGAAGCAAAAAATATAATTAAATATAATTAATAAAAGCCCATATCACGTATAATAAAAAACAATGTAGACATTTTGCGTTTAATCCAAAACGTTAAAAAGGCACTTACCGTATGGTGATAAAGCACCATGCACAAGAAAAGGTGATCTCATACTCTTTCTGACTACAAAATATTAACAAATACAAAACACACAAGAACATTGCCAACAGCCACTGCCCCTCTGACTGTTTTATCAGTCTGAAATGAAAACAGTTATACATTTAATTAAATAAAACAATTGCCAACAAGCTGATTATCTTAAGGTGACCCTGCTTACTGCAATTCCTGCTTATTATAATTACTGGGTGTGACTCACATTAAGTGTGTTTGTCAACAGTTATATATCTAAGCTTGAAACTTTTGATAGTTTTTGACCCCACGCCATCCATTGAAATTGTGTAACACACCTTGCATTTTCACAACATTTAGTTTTAAAAAATCATCTGAACAAACTCTGAGCAAACCAAAGGTGATATTAAGAATGTTTATATAGATGAAGAAACCTCATAAAAAATTGAAAACACAATACACAATCATTTGACCAGGTTTAATCCAGCATCACAGCATGAATTATATTGACTAGTTTGTTTACCAAATTTGAATAAAATGTTTAACCTATGTGTTAATATGATTACAGCCACAGTGTAACAAAATACTGCAAAGCTATTGATCACGTTCTCATTACATTACTTCACAAGACCCAAAGCTGATCAGGACACTTTAAGAGCACTGTAACGTAGTAACCGCTGAAAGAACCATGTAATACTGTGAATATAATGACAAACTGTTCCATAACACTTAGATGTGACTTTAATTACAATACAACATACTCTTTCTCATACTCAGGGTTTTTAAACTGTGGGTGAAGACCCACCTGTGGGTCGCACCGTAAGATAGTGAGTGTTGCATTGTAGTGATGGTTTGTCCAATTAATTATTAGCAATGGTTTTGATATACTATAAGATTACACCTGTCTAAAGCCCATAATACATGGCACGATTTTTGGCTGTCCCAGATGAAAGATTACCAATCGTGAAACAATTGTGGAGATTTCTGTGATCGTGGCTCTTAATTGGTGGTCCTATCTCATACAGTGTGAGAGGTTTAAAGACGTCTGTTTTCCCAGTCCTGGGACCAAAGACACCTACGATAGTTTTATGACAGTGTAAGAAGTTCAGCATGATCAACGCACATCAACAATGTGTTTGCTTCTACGACCTGAATACCTGTATTTGTGTACCACTAGCGCATGTTGATGACAGATGTCGCAGCTTCAGATGCAATAGGTGTCTTCATCGACAGTCTACTGCTGAAGTTTAAACAATCCTTGTCACACAGTGTGATAAGGTCTTATTGGATTGCAAAAATCCTGCTGTGTATCCTGGGCTTAATATGTTGTGGAATGAAAAGTTTGGAAACCCCTGCTTAACACAAAGTCTCATTTAAAGTTTATAAGAACTTTTGCAATAGACCGACACTAAACGAAACTGATGGCAGATGAGGTGTTGGGATGACAATGGGCCAAAGTTGAATCTGTGCATCTTAGGCCATGTTTACATTAGAGCATTTGCGTTTTAAAACGGCATTTTAAAATGAAAACGATCCTCGTTTATACTGGCATTTTAAAAAGAATCTTCATCCACACTATACACCACCATAAACGCATGAAACATGACCAATCATGTAACTGGGCATGCGCATAAAAGAGTAAAATAACTTATTACTCTAATAATAGCTTACCTGCACGTTTACGCAGCCTAGGGGTGTGCGATATTGACAAAAATTCATAGCTAGATCCTTTGCCGGCCACTACAACAGACACTATTTTTTAACCTATAAAAATGTGTTTGGGAAAGTCTTATACTGCTCTATCTACCCCCTACAACATATTAATATGATTAATAGGTTAATTTTTATTTTATAACTAAACAGAAATGTCTTTATGATTTAAAAAGAAAGCATTCAAGTGAACAGTACTAAACAGTAGCGAACTTGAAGCAAAAAATAAATTTTAGTAAATGCAAACTTCAATCAAACATAGTAAGAGGTGAAGTATTAATTTAGCCTACCAGAAATGCTTATTGCATTAATTTTTAAAAGTGTGCGAGGTCCGTGCACGTCCTCCGCTAGCAACACACAAATAGCTAAAAGCGCAACGCCTAAAAGAGCATTATATATTAATGACGATGAGTTTATTGTTTTTATTAATTTATATTCACAAAACTTATCAACAAAACATCGATTCAAATTAAGAGACAAATTATCTGAAACGAAATTAATTTTAAAGTAGCAAACAAAACTTACATTAAACTGGAAAATAATTTCTGACCCATTACAATTCTCCCTTCATATTAGCCTTTACAACGCCTATATGGCATTTAAAATTACAGTCTATCTTTCGTAAGCTAACTAAATTTAAACAAAACATAAACACTTATACTGTTCTAGCTCCCCCCTACAACATATTAATATGATTAATAGGTTATTTTTTATTTTATAACTAAACAGAAAGGTCTTTATGATTTAAAAAGAAAGCATTCAAGTGAACAGTACTGAACAGTAGCGAACTTGAAGCAAAAATAAATCAGCAAATTCAAACTTCAATCAAACATAGTAAGAGGTGAAGTATTGCTTTAGCCTTTACCAGAAATGCTTATTGAATTAATTTTTAAAAGTGTGCGAGGTCCGTGCACGTCCTCCGCTAGCAACACACAAATAGCTAAAAGCCAAGCGCCTAAACGAGCATTATATTAATGACGTTGAGTTTATTGTTTTTATTAATTTATATTCACAAAACTTATCAACAAAACATCGATTAAAATTAAGAGACAAATTATCTGAAACGAAATTCATTTTAAAGTAGCAAACAAAACTTACATTAAACTGGAAAATAATGTCTGACCCATTACAATTCTCCCTTCATATTGGCCTTTGCAACGCCTATATGGCATTTAAAATTACAGTCTATCTTTCATAAGCTAACTACATTTAAACAAAACATAAACACATTAAACCCAACAATACTCAAACATTCATATAAAACAGACATTATCTATAAGGATACATGTTAAAACTATCCGATATAGCGTTTATAATAGCTGGTTGGTAGATGTTTACTATTTTTGGCAAAACCTCCGTAACAAACCAACATTTACATGAATAAAATAATTTTACATTGAAAATGATGCGCTGTCACGTTAACATCAGCTGTTCGTTTACATAAGACTCCGTCTATGTTCATTTACACTCAAGGCAACGTCTGAGTTCTCAAACTAAAACGGGGTCTTCAGCGTTTGCGAACGAATCCGTTTATGAGGGTCGAAAACGGTGATGTAGTGTAGATGAAAGGCGTAAACGTAGCAAAAGTAACGCGTTTTAAAGGATAAACGCATTAATGTAAACATAGCCTTAGCAGATCACAGGCAGGTTTCTCCTGAAATGCTGCATTAAGAAAAGAAAGGAAAAGATGTTAGAACATTTTTAAGGAAATTTAAATAATTCTCACAATCAATATTGGACTATAAACAATAAATTATTACCAATGCAATAACATGCAAACAGACCTGTCAACCACCTTAATAATAGATACTACGCGGTAGGCATGGACTGGTTACCAGTTTTAAGGTACACCGTGGTTTTAAACAGTCAAGGTTACAAAACCACTAAAATGGTCTGTGAAACCGTCTCCAAGGTATGAACTGTATTTATACAAAATTCATTAAGTCATGTGATTGATTTGATGTTTACATGTAATATACATTTCGAAAATATTATATATAATATAATTTAAAGGCTTTATTTTTACCTGCCATTTAAAAATAAAAAAATTTTGTGTAGCAATGGGAATACCGCAACACTGTGAAACCGTGGTATTTTTGCTAAAGGTAATCATACCGCCAGAATCTTATACTGGCCCATGCCTACTAAGCGGTTGTACCATGTGTTAGAAACATCAAGATTCTCAAATTTTTAGGGCTAGCGCAATACCACAGTTTTGGCTATTCTTCATGTTCTCTAGGGCAGTTATTTTGCCCCAGTGACAGAAACAGCGACAGTAATCAAATAATTCATTACCTTATCTACATGTGGGTAGAGGCCCACAGGTGAAGGAAGATTTTTGGCCTGCACTTTCACAGCTGGTAAACATGGATTGTGGTGGGCTAGTGACAGAATGAAGAAGATCAGTTTAAAATGTGCTTTACAACCAGAGGTTGCATTATTTTGACAGACAAGGGCTGTAAGAAAATTGTCAAAATCAATAATAATATGAGCCAACAGCCAAACAATAACAACTAAACTCAATCAACTATCTTAATCTGCCTGAACTCAAATCTTGTGGTCTATAAAGTGGGAGTTTATCTGTGTGTAATTTAACCATCATGTTAGACTGAAGGAATTGCAGTTATCATTAGATTTCCCGACAGCACTGGACAAATGACTTCTCACACTCAGTGTGACTTGAGACAAAGGATAAACAAAGACATTGAGTATGTTTACATGCACATAATAAGAGGACAATTATCTTATTATGATATTATAAAAATCAGCTTATTACATTAACATGTTTCAAGCGTTTTAATTTACTTTTATTTGTGAAGTTTATCTATCACAGGTGGAGACATACGCACATACGAAACGGCAAAAAAGACTTTAAAATCTGGTTTAAGAGCAAAAAAAACTACCTGTGCCAATCAGTTTTTGCCATTTATGGGCTTTACCCTATAAAAGAAAACCATTTTATGCATTTAAATGACCTTACACGTTATCAGTTTATTAAGCGTTTAGACTATGTAGACACACTCACTGTGCACTAAAATTAAAAAAAATTGGTTAACACGACCACTCGTGGTGGCTTCACTCAGAGGTTGGAGAAGACAACCGGTGGACTAAACATCAAGCCTCTGCACGATTCAGGTAAGTGGAATAAAATACATTGTAAATAAACATTATTAAAACAGATTGTGAAGTCATTCATTCAAAACTTGCTATGACCTAAGCCTAAATGACTTAATTTCTTTTTAGAATTAAGACAACCTTAGCAGGAGAGCCCCAGCAGTAACTTTCTCTCAAGCAGATGAGCAATAAGTTGCTTTGTATGAACACCACCCTAACAATCAAGGTAAAAGAGCATTAAACATTAAAGGTATTGCGGAGAATTTAGGTTTTCCGGGTGGTTCATCAAGACTATTGGTCCTCCTAGTTGTCAATCTGGAGTGTTGCGCAATTGCATTTTTTTTAAAAAGCGGAGACGGCGTTTCTTTTCTAAAATTCGAGAAAATCCTCCGCTACACCTTTAAGTGGAACATTTCTATAGCATGCTGCTTATAGCTAATGAGAAAGATAATCTAATTGATCTACCATGCATATCCTTCAAATAACTTAACAGAACAACTGAACATGTATAATATAATTTAATATGTACATTATTAATAATAATTGTTAATAATATTTAATATTTGTGAAATTATATACTTGTGAATTCATTATATTTGCAATGTTTATACATTACCTGTTTTTAGGTAAACAGATTATCCATCAGTGGGTGCCTCAAGGTCGGCTCTGTAAATACTGTATTCTGCATGTTTCCGAGCACACGTTTTCCAGGACACACTAATATTAAACAGAAAAACAACATAAATCAGTGTTAAACACAAACAAATTTTAGGTAAATTAAATAAGGTTTTCATTTTCAATCAATATAAAAGAAATAAACGCAATAAAAAACAATGTCAGTGACGTAATAAATATGTGTAAATTTACACGCATCATTTATTAAGCATTATAAAAAAATCCAGCAATATGATTAAACTTTGGTTATTTGTTATTATCCCTGCATTCAAATGGTTGCAGGTTGGAGCAGGAAGTTAACCCTTCTGTCGCGCAAGCGCGAGCATAGACAGTGGTCGCGAGGCCATTCGTACGTCACGTGAGCGCCATTTTCATGATATGACCGTTTTTCCTCAGGCACACTTCAACATTTTCTTCGCATTTAACATCATTATTAACATGTAAATAATATAATTCGTAAACATAACGTTTATGTTAATTTATAATATGTTTTTTTTTATTATTGTTGGCTTTAAGTTAATTTGTCTGTCAGACTCAGTTTGTTCGTGTTGGTAAGTAACTTAACGTACGTTATTAACGTTACGCTAGCCTTTTGTCATGTATGTGTTGTTAGAAACTGATAAAAATACGAATTAATTCACAGATATAAATAACTTTATAGCTAATACAACTGATAAAATATATTAACTTAATTATCAAACCACTTCGCTATAAAACTTTAAGGCTTCTTGTGAATACCGATCGTTTACATAACGTTAACTTACGCCAAGCAAGTCGGACGGGAAGATTGATACATTTTATAACTCAAGTAACTTTAAGTTAAACAGGGGCTGGTCTAGGCTAACTTAGCAAATGTTACTGCGGTCAGGCCACCCTCCACTTTGAAAAAGACGGTCAAACTAGCCCTCACGTTTTTTTTCTGTGTGCACATATATTAGGCATTACGGTAAATGCACGAGAGGAATAATTTCAAAATAAAAGTTTCTCACTTAATCTGTTGATATTTCTGTTGCATTCTGTGTGTATTTTAAATCGTTGCTAGGGTATTATGGGTGGTTTCTAGGCTGTTTCTGTTGCATTCTGTGTGGTTGCTAGGCTGTTTCTGTTGCATTCTGTGTCTGTTAAGTCGTTGCTATGGTATTATGGGTTGTTGCTAGGCTGTTTCTCTTGCATTCTGTGTGGTTGCTAGACTGTTGCTAGGGTTCTTTAAGTTGTAACTAGGGTATACTGGGTGGTTGCTAGGGTGTTTCTGTTGCATTCTGTGTGTGTTTTAAGACGTTGCTAGGGTATTATGGGTGGTTGCTAGGCTTTTTCTCTTTCATTCTGTGTGGTTGCTAGGGTTCTTTAAGTGGTTGCTAGGCTGTTTCTGTTGCATTCTGTGTGGTTGCTAGGCTGTTTCTGTTGCATTCTGTGTCTCTTTTAAGTAATTGCTAGGGTATTATGGATTGTTGCTAGGCTGTTTCTCTTGCATTCTGTGTGGTTGCTAGGGTTCTTTAAGTTGTTGCTAGACTGTTTCTGTTGCACACTGTAAGTCGTTGCTAGGGTATTATTGGTGGTTTCTATGCTGTTTCTCTTGCATTCTCTGTGTGTTTTAAGTCGTTGCTAGGGTATTATGGGTGGTTGCTAGGCAGTTTCTCTTGCATTCTCTGTGATTTAAGTGGTTGCTAGGGTATCATGGGTGGTTGCTAGGCGATTTCTGTTGCAATCTGTGTGGTTGCTAGGGTGCTTTAAGTGGTTGCTAGGCTGTTTCTGTTGCATTCTGTGTGTGTTTTAAGTGGTTGCTATGGTATTATGGGTGGTTTCTAGGCTGTTTCTGTTGCATTCTGTGTGGTTACTTGGGTTCTTTAAGTGGTTGCTAGGTTGTTTCTGTTGCATTCTTTGTGGTTGCTAGGCTGTTTTTGTTGCATTCTGTGTGTGTTTTAAGTCGTTGCTAGGGTATTATGGGTGGTTGCTAGGCGGTTTCTGTTGCATTCTGTGTATGTTTTAAGTCGTTGCTAGGGTCTTATGTGTGGTTGCTAGGTTGTTTCTGTTGCTTTCACTGTGTGTTTTAAGTCGTTACTAGGGTATTATGTTTGGTTGCTAGGCGGTTTCTGTTGCATTCTGGTTGGTTGCTATGCTTTTGTTAGGGTTTTAAGTAGTTGCTAGGGTAGAGCTATGGTTTTCTATGTGATTGCTAGACTGTTGCTAGGGTACTATGGGTGTTTGCTAGGCTGTTACTGTTGCATTCTGTGTCTGATTTAAGTAGTTGCTAGGGTGTTATGGGTGTTTGCTAGGCTGTTTCTGTTGCATTCTGTGTCTGTTTTAAGTCATTGCAATGGTATTATTGGTGGTTGCTAAGGTGTTTCTGTTGCATTATATGTGGTTGCTAGGCTGTTCCTAGAGTATAGCTATGGTTTTCCATGTGATTGCTAGACTGTTGCTAGGGTATTATGGGTGATTGCTAGGCTGTGGCTCTGGTATTCTGTGTGGTTGCTATGGAAATATGAGGGTCGCTAGGATGTTGCTCTGGCTTTTTGTGTGGTTGCTAGGCAATTGCTACGGTATTATGGGTGGTTGCTAGACTGTTGCACTGGCATTCTGTGGGGTAACTTGGCAGTTAATAGGGTATTATGGGGGGTTGCTAGGCTGTTGTATGATTCTGGTTGGTAGCTGATATTGCTTTTGTTTTCTGGGTAATTGCTAGACCGTTGCTAGGGTATAATGGGTGGCTGCTATACTGTTGCTAGGGTGTTCTTTGCAAGGGTATTTTAGGTGGTTCATAAAATTGCTAGGCTGTTCAGGGTGGTTGACACAGAACGATATGCATTTAATACAGTGTCTGTGAGTGAATGGTAGGTAGTTGCTACAGTATTATGGGTGGTTGCTAGTGTTACTAGTTGCTTGGGTTGTTCAGGGGATTGACAGAGCATTGCTATAGTCAATATTTTCTATATATTTAGTTAGATGTTAAAGGGAAACTACCTCTTTCCACAAAATCATTCCACTTCTGAATGATAGTACACCATCTCAGGATGTCACACCTGTAGTATCATCACAGTCTGATATGCTGTTTTTAAAATAGAGAGCTCTAAGTAGTCCGATACACTTGCAGTATTTTCTATACATTCGTTAGATGTTAAAGGGAAACTACCTGTTTCCACAGAATCATTCCACTTCTAAATGATAATACACCATCTCAGGTTTTCACCACTGCAGTATCATCACAGTCTGATATGCTGTTATTAAAATATAATGCTCTAAGATGTCAAGTAAACTCTGTATGTTCTGTACATTTGGTTAGATGTTAAAGGAAATCTACCTGTTTCCACAGAATAATTCCACTTCTAAATGATAGTACACCATCTCAGGTTGTCACTCCTGCCGTATCATCACAGTCTGATATGCTGTTTTTAAAATAGAAAGCTCTAAGAAGTCATATACACTTGTGGTATTTTCTATACATTCGGTTAGATGTTAAAGGGAAACTACCTGTTGCCACAGAATCATTCCACTTATAAATGATAGTAAACAATCTCAGGTTGTCACCACTGCAGTATCATCACAGTCTGATATGCTGTTGTTAAAATATAGAGCCCTGAGGTAACATATACACTCTGTATTTTTATATATTAGATTAGATGTTAAAGGGAAACTACCTGTTTCCACAGAATCATTCCACTTCTAAATGATAGTAAACCATCTCAGGTTGTCACCACTGCAGTATCATCACAGTCTGATATGCTGTTTTAAAAATAGAGAGCTCTAAGTAGTCATATACACTTGCAGTATTTTCTATACCTTCGGTTAGATGTTAAAAGAAAACTACCTGTTTCCACAGAATCATTTCACTTCTGAATGATAGTACACCATCTCAGGTTGTCACTCCTGCAGTATCATCACAGTCTGATATGTTATTGTTTAAAAATAGAGCCCTAAGATACCATACACACTCTGTATTTCCTATACATTCAGATAGATGTTAAAAGAAAACTACCTGTTTCCACAGAATTATTTCAATTCTGAATGATAGTACACCATCTCAGGTTGTCACCACTGCAGTATCATCACAGTCTGATATGCTGTTGTTAAAATATAAAGCCCTGAGGTATCATATACACACTGTATTATCTATACATTCAGTTAGATGTTAAAGGGAAACTACCTGTTTCCACAGAATAATTCCAACTCTGAATGATAGTACCCCATCTCAGGTTGTCACTCCTGCAGTGTCATCACAGTCTGATATGCTGTTTTTAAATTGGGGGGCTCTAAGATGTCATATACAAACTGTATTTTCTATACATTTCGTCAGATGTTAAAAGAAAACTACCTGTTTCCACAGAATCATTTCACTTTTGAATGATAATACACCATCTCAGGTTGTCACTCCTGCAGTATCATCACAGTCTGATATGCTTTTTTTAAAATAGAGAGCTCTAAGATGTCATATACACTCTGTCTTTTCTATACATTAGGTTAGATGTTAAAAGAAAACTACCTGTTTCCACAGAATCATTCTATTTCTGCATGATACTACAAGGGTGACAACCTGAGATGTTGTACTATTAATACAGACTTATATGTGTTTTTTAAATTAGGGGGCTCTAAGATGTCATATATACTTTGTATTATCTATACATTCCGTTAGATGTTAGAGGGAAACTACCTGTTTCCACAGAATCATTCCTACTATTATTCAGAAGTGAACATCTCATGTTGTCACTCCTGCAGTATCATCACAGATACCAAAGTGGAAAAAATTTACAAAACACTGTCTATTTGCTTACTAATTCAGAAGTGGAATGATTCTGTGGAAACAGGTAGTTTCCTTTTAACATCTAACCGAATGAATAGAAAATGCAGAGTGTATATGAAATCTTAGAGGCCCCTAATTTAAAAACAACATATCAGACTGTTATGATACTTCAGGAGTGACAACCTCAGATGGTGTCCTATCATTCAGAAGTGGAATGATTCTGTGGAAACATGTAGTTTCCCTTTAACATCTAATTGAATGTATAGAAAATACAGGGTTTATTGGACACCTTAGAGCTCTCCATTTTAAAAACAGCATATCAGACTGTGGTGATAATGCAGGGGTGACAACCTGAGGTGTTGTACTGTTATTCAGAAGTGGAATGATTTTGTAGAAACAGGTAGTTTCCCTTTAACATCTAACTGAATGTATAGAAAATACAGAGTGTATATGTGATCATAGAGGCCCCTAATTTAAAAAACGCATATCAGACTGTGATAATACTACAGGGGTGACAACCTGAGATGTTGTGCTATCATTCAGAAGTGGAATGATTCTGTGGAAACAGGTAGTTTTCCTTTAACATCTACCTGAATCTATAAAAAATACAGAGTGTATATGTGATCTTAAAGCCCCCAAATTTAAAAACCACATATCAGACTGTGATAATACTACAGGGTTGACAACCTGAAATGTTGTACTATCATTCAGAAGTGGAATGATTTTGTGGAAACAGGTAGTTTCCCTTTAACATCTAACTGAATATATAGAAAAAACAGAGTGTATATGACATCTTAGAGCTCTCTGTTTTAAAAACAGCATATCAGACTGTAATGATACTGCAGGAGTGACAACCTGAGATGGTGTATTATCATTCAGAAGTGGAATGATGCTGTGGAAACAGGTAGTTTTCCTTCAACATCCAACTTAATTAATAGAAAATACAGAGTTTACTGGACATCTTAGAGCGCCCTAATTTAAAAACAGCTTATCAGACTGTGATAATACTACAGGGGTGACAACCTGAGGTGGTGTACTATAATTCAGAAGTGGAATGATTCTGTGGAAACAGGTAGTTTCCCTTTAATATGTAACTGAATTTTTAGAAAATACTGCATGTGTTAGACTCCTTAGAGCTCTCTATTTTAAAAACAGCATATCAGACTGTGATGATACTGCAGGGGTGACAACCTGCGATGGTGTACTATCATTCAGAAGTTGAAAGATGCTGTGGAAACAGTTAGTTTTCCTTCAACATCCAACTGAATTAATAGAAAATACAGAGTTTACTGGACATCTTAGAGCCCCCTAATTTAAAAACAGCTTATCAGACTGTGATAATACTACAGGGGTGACAACCTGAGATGGTGTACTATCATTCAGAAGTGGAATGATTCTGTGGAAACAGGTAGTTTCCCTTTAATATTTAACTGAATTTATAGAAAATACTGCATGTGTTAGACTCCTTAGAGCTCTCTATTTTAAAAAAAGCATATCAGACTGTGATGATACTGCAGGGGTGACAACCTGTGATGGTGTACTATCATCCAGAAGTTGAATGATTTTGTGGAAACAGGTAGTTTCCCTTTAACATCTAACCGAATATATAGAAAATACAGAGTGTATATGATATCTTATAGCTCTCTGTTTTGAAAACAGCATATCAGACTGTAATGATACTGCAGGAGTGACAACCTGAGATGGTGTATTATCATTCAGAAGTGGAATGATTCTGTGGAAACAGGTAGTTTCCCTTTAATATCTAACTGAATCTATAAAAATACAGAATGTATATGTGATCTTAGAGCCCCCTAATTTAAAAACCGCATATCAGACTGTGATAATACTACAGGGGTGACAACCTGAGATGGTGTACTATCATTTAGAAGTGGAATGATTCTGTGGAAACAGGTAGTTTCCCTTTAACAATTGACCAAATGTATGGAAAATACCACAAGTGTATAGGACTCCTTAGAGCTCTCTATTTTAAAAACAGCATATCAGACTGTGATGATACTGCAGTGGTGACAACCTGAGATGGTGTATTATCATTCAGAAGTGAAATAATTCTGTGGAAACAGGTAGTTTTCTTTTAACATCTATCTGAATGTATAGAAAATACAGAATGTGTATGGTATCTTAGGGCTCTATATTTTAACAATAACATATCAGACTGTGATGATACTGCAGGAGTGACAACCTGAGATGGTGTACTATCATTCAGAAGTGAAATGATTCTGTGGAAACAGGTAGTTTCCCTTTAACATCTAACCAAATGTATAGAAAATACAGCAAGTTTATAGGACTTCTTAGAGCTCTCTATTTTAAAAACAGCATATCAGACTGTGGTGATACTTCAGGAGTGACAACCTGAGATGGTTTACTATCATTCAGAAGTGGAATGATTCTGTGGAAACAGGTAGTTTCCCTTTAACATGTAACCAAATGTATAGAAAATACAGAGTGTATATGATAGCTCAAGGCTCTATATTTTAAAAACAGCATATCAGACTGTGATGATACTGCAGGATTGACAACCTGAGATGTTGTACTATCATTCAGAAATGGAATGATTCTGTGGAAACAGGTAGTTTCCCTTTAACATGTAACCGAATGTATAGAAAATACTGCAAGTGTATAGGACTACTTAGAGCTCTCTATTTTAAAAACAGCATATCAGACTGTGATGATACTGCAGTTGTGACAACCTGAGATGGTGTACTATCATTCAGAAGTGAAATAATTCTGTGGAAACAGGTAGTTCTCTTTTAACATCTATCTGAATGTATAGAAAATACAGAGTGTGTATGGTATCTTAGGGCTCTATATTTAAACAATAACATATCAGACTGTGATGATACTGCAGGAGTGACAACCTGAGATGGTGTACTATCATTCAGAAGTAAAATGATTCTGTGGAAACAGGTAGTTTCCCTTTAACATCTAACCAAATGTATAGAAAATACAGCAAGTTTATAGGACTTCTTAGAGCTCTCTATTTTAAAAACAGCATATCAGACTGTGGTGATACTGCAGGAGTGACAACCTGAGATGGTGTACTGTCATTCAGAAGTGGAATGATTCTGTGGAAACAGGTAGTTTCTCTTTAACATCTAACTGAATTTATAGAAAATACTGCAAGTGTATAAGACTTCTTAGAGCTCTCTATTTTAAAAACAGTATATCAGACTGTGATGTTACTGCAGTGGTGACATCCTGAGATTGTTTACTATCATTTAAAAGTGGAATGATTCTGTGGAAACAGATAGATTCCCTTTAAAATCTAACCAAATGTATAGAAAATACAGAGTTTACTGGACATCGTAGAGCATTATATTTTAAAAACAGCATATCAGACTGTGATGATACTGCAGGAGTGACAGCCTAAGATGGTGTACTATCATTCAGAAGTAGAATGATTCTGTGGAAACTGGTAGTTTCCCTTTAACATCTATCTGAATGTATAGAAAATACAGAGTGTGTATGGTATCTTAGGGCTCTATATTTAAACAATAACATATCAGACTGTGATGATACTGCAGGAGTGACAACTTGAGATGGTGTACTATCATTTAGAAGTGGAATGTTTCTGTGGAAACAGGTAGATTTCCTTTAACATCTAACCAAATGTACAGAACATACAGAGTTTACTTGACATCTTAGAGCATTATATTTTAATAACAGCATATCAGACTGTGATGATACTGCAGTGGTGACAACCTGAGATGGTGTATTGTCACTTAGAAATGGAATGATTCTGTGGAAACAGGTAGTTTCCTTTCAACATGTAACCGAATGTATAGAAAATACTGCAGGTGTATAGGACTTCTAAGAGCTCTCTATTTTAAAAACAGCATATCAGACTGTGGTGATACTGCAGGAGTGACAACCTGAGATGGTGTACTATCATTCAGAAGTGAAATGATTCTGTGGAAACAGGTAGTTTCCCTTTAACATCTAACCAAATGTATAGAAAATACAGCAAGTTTATAGGACTTCTTAGAGCTCTCTAATTTAAAAACAGCATATCAGACTGTTGTGATACTGCAGGAGTGACAACCTGAGATGGTGTACTAGTATATAGAAGTGGAATGATTCTGTGGAAACAGGTTGTTTTCTTTTACTGACTCTCTATTAAATGCATAGCAGTTCAGTGTCAACCACCCTCTACAGCCTAGCAATTTTATAAACCACCTAAAATACCCTAGCAAAAGTTTATCAATCATTAGGAAAGCCACAGCCTCACCTCACAATCACCAAGAAAACCATAACAATACCCTATCAACCAATTTAAATACCGTAGGCTAGCAACAGCCTAGCAATCAAATAGAATGTCACAACAACAGCCCAGCAACCACCCTTAATATGCTAGCAACCTCACAGTAATCCACCATAATATCTCAACAACAGCCTAGCAATAACCAATAACACCCTATCAACAGTATAGCAACCACTAATTATACCCTAGCAACAGTCTAGCAATCACCCAGAAAACAAGAGCAATAGCATAGCATCCAACAAGAATGCCACAACAAGAGCCTAGCAACCACCCATAATACCCTAGCAACTGCCAAGTAGCCTCACAGAATGCCAGAGCAACCGCTTGGCAACCACACATAAAACCCTAGCAACGACTTAAAACAGAAACAGAATGCAATAGAAACAGCATAGCAATCGCACAGAATGCAACATAAACAGCTTAGCAACCACGCATAATACTCTAGCAACGACTTAGACAGACACATAATGCAATAGAAACAGCCTAGCAACCACCCATAATACACTAGCAACGACTTAAAACAGACACAGAATAAAACAGAAACAGCCTAGCAACCACCCACAATACCATAGCAAAGACTTAGACACAGAATGCAACAGAAACAGCCTAGCAACCACCCATAATACCCTAGCAACAACTTAAAGAACTATAGCAACAGCCAAGCAACCAAACAGAATGCAAGAGAAACCGCCTAGCAACCACCCATAATACCCTAGCAACAACTTAAAACAGATACAGAATGCAACATAAACAGCCTAGCAACCACCCATTATACCCTAGCAACAACTTAAAGAACTATAGCAACAGCCAAGCAACCACACAGAATGCAAGAGAAACCGCCTAGCAACCACCCATAATACCCTAGCAACCACTTAAAACACACACAGAATGCAACAGAAACAGCCTAGCAACCACTTAAAGAACCTTAGCAACAGCCTAGCAACCACACAGAATGCAAGAGAAACCACCTAGCAACCACCCAGAATACCCTAGCAACAACTTAAAATAGACACAGAATGCAACATAAACAGCCTAGCAACCACCCATAATACCCTAGCAACAATTTAAAGAACCCTAGCAACAGCCTAGCAACCACACAGAATGCAAGAGAAACCGCCTAGCAACCACCCATAATACCCTAACAATGACTTAAAACACACACAGAATGCAACAGAAAAAGCCTAGCAACCAAATAGAATGCAACAGAAACAGCCTAGCAACCACTTACAGAACCCTAGCAACCACACAGAATGCAACAGAAACAGCCTAGCAACCACCCATAATACCCTAGCAACCACTTAAAACACACACAGAATGCAACAGAAACAGCCTAGCAACCACTTAAAGAACCCTAGCAACAGCCTAGCAACAACACAAAATGCAAGAGAAACCGCCTAACAACCACCCATAATACCCTAGCAACAACTTAAAACAGACACAGAATGCAACAGAAAAAGCCTAGCAACCAAATAGAATGCAACAGAAACAGCCTAGCAACCACTTACAGAACCCTAGCAACCACACAGAATGCAACAGAAACAGCCTAGCAACCACCCATAATACCCTAGCAACCACTTAAAACACACACAGAATGCAACAGAAACAGCCTAGCAACCACTTAAAGAACCCTAGCAACAGCCTAGCAACAACACAAAATGCAAGAGAAACCGCCTAACAACCACCCATAATACCCTAGCAACAACTTAAAACAGACACAGAATGCAACAGAAACAGCCTAGCAACCACCCATAATACCCTAGCAACAATTTAAAGAACCCTAGCAACAGCCTAGCAACCACAAAAAATGCAAGAGAAACCGCCTAGCAACCACCCATAATACCCTAGCAATGACTTAAAACACACACAGAATGCAACAGAAAAAGCCTAGCAACCAAATAGAATGCAACAGAAACAGCCTAGCAACCACTTACAGAACCCTAGCAACCACACAGAACGCAACAGAAACAGCCTAGAAACCACCCATAATACCCAAGCAACGATTTAAATACACACAGAATGCAACAGAAAAAGCCTAGCAACCAAATAGAATGCAACAGAAACAGCCTAGCAACCACTTACAGAACCCTAGCAACCACACAGAACGCAACAGAAACAGCCTAGAAACCACCCATAATACCCTAGCAACGATTTAAAATACACACAGAATGCAACAGAAATATCAACAGATTAAGTGAGAAACTTTTATTTTGAAATTATTCCTCTCGTGCATTTACCGTAATGCCTAATATATGTGCACACAGAAAAAAAACGTGAGGGCTAGTTTGACCGTCTTTTTCAAAGTGGAGGGTGGCCTGACCGCAGTCAAATGTTTACCCCACCACCGCTGAGAAAACGGTTACATGTTCAACGTGCCTTGCCTTCGGGATTTGCAGCTCGATTTTGGCTTGCATTGATAAACGTTACAAACAAACCAAAAAAAGAATGATCATATACGACAATCAATCTTTAGATCCACTACATGCATAACATGTTGGTTACTTACCTCTACTGATGAAACTCCTTCGTCAGCGTTGTAACTTCACATGTTGGTTTTGGTAAATCACACGAGGCCAAAGATCGAGGTGAAAAAGAGAAATAAATCGTTCTGCGATCGTTTAACGCGATGAGACACGAAGCCACAGGCTACTCCAGCCCAAAGATTAGTGTAGCCCTTGTGTCAGGCTTCACGTGGCTTAGCCTTAACCAGTATGACATCACAGTACCGCGTGATTACACGGTTTCGTGGGCTTTTGAATCACTCTCGCGGTACTTCAATGTTTGCGCATGTGTGCCTGAAGTCAATCACTCATGCTTGTAACAGGGGTAGCGTTTGTGCGCTCAGTGATTTAGGGTGTTACAAAACAAGATTATTACATGAATATTATCAATTAGTATTGTAATAAAGCTTTTTAAATGTTTGTTAATGATTAAGTGTCATTAACAAACTCTGATTTAAAACATCAATATATATGCTACGTAAATTTTCCTTAAATCATCAAAACATCCAAATTCAATGAAACAAAAACAACAACAATGTATTTAAGATGAGACACATTCAGCATTTATAATTTTTTCTCTCTTTTTTGTTTGACTTTGTTTTCTACAGTAGCCTGTTAACAGTAGACCAAAGGTATGATGATCAATTATAAATGCAATATGGTTGAAAGGTCAGTAAACAAACAACAAAAAGGTAATTTCTTAATAGAATGTCTATACATTTTTTGCTTTTGTTACATATTTCATACATCAAAATCATTAAACGTTAATAATTATGTATTCCAACTTGTTGCAGCTTGACAAAAATGTAGCTTGAAGGAGAAGGGACAGCTGAGTAACAAAGTCCTGGTATGCAGACGACGATACTATTACACTGACAAGAGTGTAATGATGATGGAGACACAAGCCAGAGAAAGGGGGGACCAAACACCAGGCCAGAATTCTGCATGAGTCAGGTAAGCATAATGAGTTACAGCAGTGGTTCTCAACTCTGTTCATGGAGTCCCACTGCTCTGTGCATTCTGTATGTCTCTTTGATTTGACAGACTGAGGCTGCGTCCAAATATCACTTTGTGCATCCTATCGTGCATCATGTTCTGGATGTAAAGCATGAGACTTTTAATTGTATGTTAACATTTCTATGGTGTTCACTGCATTATTGTTATTCATTTTGTGAAACATCTGCAACATTGTGTCGTTTATTTAGGGACTACTGAATAAATAATACACTTTAATAAAGCTACATACTCAAAACAAAGAGCTTTTTTACAGGAGCAAAGAATTCTGCATCTAAAAGTTTGATATAAGCAAATGTTCATTTCAGAGTGTTCATTTTATTTACAGAAAAACTTAAAAATGTTAAATATAAATTAAAAGTAGTAAATAAAACACAAATACGTTTTGGTGCAAATTGCTGGCACTACCTGGATTGAAATTTTTACCCATGCTAAGTGTGTCCCATCGGATGAATAATTCTACATGCACGCTTGGGATCTTCACGCCCACTAGAATACTTAGGCCAAATACAAAAAAAAACCGTAATGTAAGTAGTCTAGTGCAAAGACAAGTGTGAACATTTGGACACAGCCTCAGTTCAGTTCATGAAGATCTCTACTAATGAGCTGATGATTTGAATAAGGTGTGTTAAATAAGGAAGACATACAAAATGTAAATAGCAGAGGACCTCAAGGAACAATGTTTAGGTACAGTTACACTGTATAAAACATTAACTAAACAGACAAATTATTTGTCATAGCTTCAATAAACAAAAGAATGTCACCTGCATAGTAGTGTACCCTACTACACTTGGTCTCTGCAACAGTCCAGTTTAGTTCATGGTAGGGGGGCATATTTAGAAACATAAATATTTTCAAATTATTTGCGACCCTTACAAAGACACTAATTTCCCACAGCCAGCAACAGCACAATGTTTGTCTGACATCACAATCTTACTGTTATTACAACTTTATGATTGTCAACAACTACTACTTTAGACTGAACACCAGTGGGCGGAGCCAACGATATAATGATGTGCTGTGTCTTTCTGTGGGGGAGGTCAAATGAAAATTAATTTAGCTAGTGACATCACTACTCCAGCCATTTTACATTGGTAAAAGAAGAATGCTGTCTGCGATTCACTTATGTTTCCATGATTGCAAAAACCTTTATCGAAGTACATATACAATTGTTTAAGTGTCATAATTAAAACATGCCTAAATTGGCAGTGACCCTGGCTTAAGTCGATACAAAACTCAAGTGCAAATCATGACACTCATATTAACTGTAGTTTTGCAAATTATTGTAACACCCATATCAGTTATGAATAATGTCTTATGTAAATATAAAAAGATCAGAACAAAAAATGAATATAGTCAAAAAAATATGATCTGTGCATTAAGATTTGCATTGTAAATGCAGTCTTATTGTTAAGAAAAAACTTGGTTATTGCTGGAATCATGAATGGTCTGAATAGGATTGGAGTTTGTTTACTTGTGAAACTTACCTGCACCACCATTTACAGATCCAGTGGGTGCAGATCATCATACAGATGGTTCAAGTGTGGATCCACCTAATATTCAAGGTAAAAGAGCATTTGTTCACAGCATTATCTAAGAAAACATATCACTAGATATTACATATTAGATGTTAATGTCTGACTCTGATTCATACGAAACAGATTTTCTGTCCTGGGACACTCGGCTAACCATCAAGAAAGAACACAGTAGGTTAACAAGAATCTGACCTCACGTTTGATCATTACAAAATTATGGCAGTACATTACACATTTAAGGACTGTTATTCCTCTGGCTGATTTAAAAATACCCAAAAGTTCTTAAAAAGAAGCAGCCCTAGTTATTTTGGCTTGTTAAACATAAACTATATAGACAAAACTATTGTGACACCTCCTTCTAATAAACAGGTTTAAATACTTTACTTATTTCCATGAGCACAAATCTTAATGCTACAGCATATGATATTCTAGAAAAACCGTTTGATGCTAAATTTATAGCAAGAGTTTTGGCAGGGCCCTTTTCAATACCAACTTAAGAATGACCCTACAAACAAAGTAAGGTTCAAACAGAAAATAAGTGATTCAGTCTGGTGTGGAAGAACTTTGACTGGTCTGAATAAACCACAGACCTTAACTCAGCTAACACCTTTGATATGACTCAAAGGTTTTTAGCCAACAACTCATCACCTAAACCTATAACTTGTACAAGAAGCTGTAGTTATTTCGGAACAGAAAAAGGCACTTACAAAACTGTTGCAACAAAAATCAAAATCAAAATTCTTTGTAGTGGTATTATATGGTATAGCATTTATATTTGTTTTGATTGGACATACTGGAATAAATAAACATGTTTATTAGAATGAGGCCTCCCAATACTTTTGTCTAGTGTATTTGCCACAGACAGGGTAACGCAATCCTTAGAGTGTGCTTCTTTGTAAATGTGACAAATGAAAATGACCTGATCCATCATTTCCAGCTCCAGTGGGCATCCTTTATCCATCCAGACCCTCATACAGATGGTTGGAGTTTTGATTCACCTAAAGTACCATGCAAGGTAAGAGAGCATTTGTTGACATAATTAGGAAGAAAACATAAACGCATTGTTCATGGCATTTAAATACAACATAACACTGTTTAATACTACCTTTTCTGTTCAATCCATAGAGCACTCATTTTCCCTCTTGAGACCATGGTGTGACCTGCAAGGTCGAATGGAGAGTAAGTTGCCTAAAAAAAATATTTATCATTATCACGTCATTAGCTAAACATCAACATGTCTGAGGCAGATGCAGGTCTGATAATCTGTCCAACATTCAAAACCTCACAGTAAATCTACAGTCTTGAGTACTGTTTTAAATCAATGTATACATATGCTCATTATGAATTTTAATAAAAAATACTAAATGTATATAAAAAGCCTCAATTCAATAATTTTTTTGATATTGCAGCTGTAAACAAGACAATCTTGGAGTCACCTGCATTCACTGGTCCAGTTGTTAGTCCAATTACAGATGGAGATTATAGAAGAGGATGATGTCTTTTCTCCAACATCTTTCTAGACTGATAAAAGATCTAGACAGGCTTGAACAAAAGTTAACAGAGGGGCTTATATAGAGAATGGTAAGAACCATTTTATCCGTCAAACTTTTTACCAATTATTGTAAACATAAACAATATTATAGGGCTTAATTTGTTTTAAACATTACTTCAATGTACTGTATCTGTTTAAGGTGAGCAGCTACACATAAAAGAAGAACATGGAGAATCTGCCCAGAGGTGTTAACCAGCAATGCAGCTATACAACTAAATTGATGCAGGCGGAAACACAAGCGAGGTATGCATGTTCAATGTTATGTCCAGATGTTGTTATGTTCAAATGTTTTACAATATACTTAAACAGGTGGACCTGTCATTATTGCATTAGTCAAGTACAACTGAGTAGGTTAAGTTTACATATCAACGTCAATAAATATATATACATAAATATCAGTCTTGACAGCAAACATAATAATGTTAAATAAAATAATAATTACAGCTTTTTAAGAAATTTACACGGGCTCAAACTATCAGTGAAATTAACTATCAAAAACCTAAAATAACCACAGACACGTGAATAAAATATCGAACGTGAACTAGCTAGTTACTGTACATACATTGCTTATTATCAACGAAATTTCTAGTTAACTGATCCCACACCCAGCATTATTAAAATGTATTATTACTACATACCTTAAACAAATGTTCCCTTAAATCGTCAGACCAGGACAGGTTTCTTTCTTGCCCTTCTTCTTTTGCATTGCGACGTCGATATAAGTGCATGGTGTGGTGTAGCACGAATTTAACGCAAAGACGCTCATATTAATAATATACACGATATTGACGATTAATACGGATGATTTTATCTTTGTTTGACATTCTAATCAGAGTTATATTGAGGAAACAAAGAAAACATATGACATAGTTTGTAAAATTAATTTTTCCTTATTTTTGTAATGGTTTCTTTTAGAATGCAGCTGCTGCAGATGAAGAATCTGTCCGTCTACCACTGAAGGAGACGCGGAAAATCGGGAAAAGATGTTCTTTGCCCGAGGAAGCATTTGATTAATTTAAAGATATTGTGTTTCTTTGTATGTTATAGAAAAACATTGCTTTTTTGCATACACTCGTGTAAATATGCATCTTATGAATGTTTTCCTTTGTCTAATTTTAATAAATTTTACGCAATCAACTGCCTGCTTTATTGAAAAAACTGTTTTAATTGTTGTCAATGATATATTGTAATAATATGTGTGTATAACTGTGTAGAAGATGTAGTTTAGAGCAATTTATTTTTAATGATCTTTTAATCGTCTTTTAAAGCTCTCAGAAACATCTTAGAAAGAGCTCGATTAAAGCTCTTATAAAGATCTTTTAAAGATCTAAGAAACATCTTGGAAATATCTTAGAAACATCTGCTAACCATCATTCTAAATATCAAGCGTCTTGAAAAGATCTTAAAAGCGTCTTCAAAACGGCTGGGCTCGTACGTCTCAGATACGTAATTCATATGGGCAAACGACCTTTATAATACGTTTTCCAGACGGAATGGAAATCTGAGTGATTACCTCGCAGATACGTATCTGAGACGTACGTGTGCTATCTGGGTATTTTCCCACCCCTTCTTTTCATTTAGTCATTACTTTATACAATAGATTGTTATGATTTCTGTCCATAATTGAGACGCATACTTGTTTTACTAAATCCATTGTAAAGCAGAGAGTCTTCTCTCTCCAGTACAGCAGGAGGCGCTGCAGCTCATTAGTCCGCAAATAAACTCACTAAAGAAAGAAAGAAAGAGCGCTCGTGTGATGTGTTTGTGTATCCTCAGTGGTTTTCTCTCTTGCGTGTTTCATTGAGTGTAAACAGAGTCTTGTCTCTGTGTATTTTATTGTTGAGTTGATGAGATGAGCTGTGCTGTAAATCAGTATGAACTGATCTGTCCATGCTGGATATATTGATGATTTCATCACAGAAATCTCTCAGCTGAAGAAAGAGGTGGCGTTACTGGAGACAAAGCTGAGGTCAAGAGGAGATTTAGCAATGAATCGAGAGGTTTGTAAAGCTTAAACATAATTTACCTGAATCAGACAACATCAAATCATTTCTAATCTTACTCTCTGTGTGTGTTGTGTTGTCAGGATGTGGATTGTTGTGAATCTTCAGTGTATGTGACTGATGATGGGAGTCTGGATTCAGTGTGGATGAGCAGAGATCAGAGCCGCACACCACAGCCACTGCTGGACTCTAAACTCTCTGAAGAGAAATCCAGACACACACAGGACTCCGCTCTCAGTCTGACTTTACTCTGTTATACTGAGTCAAAGCCCACAGACACTCAGGACACTACAGTGTGTGACAGTAAACAGAGCTTACAGGAGGATCAAACCTCCACAGAGTCTCTGGATTCTGTCTGTAATGCTGGAGAACAGCAGCAGATCCTGCAGACCACACTGAAGATGTGTTCAGTTAAACCCATCGACTGCACGAACCTCATGATGATTAAAACTGAACCCACAGAAATCAAAACTGAACCCACAGAAATCAAAACTGAACCCACAGAAATCAAAACTGAACCCACAGAAATCAAAACTGAACCCACAGAAATCAAAACTGAACCCACAGAAGAGGAAGATCGCACTGAGGAAGATGATGATTTTATTCCATCAGGTATGTCTCCTTAATTGTTGTGTTTTTAACATTTTTAACTGTCATTTGAGCACCTGTTTTGGGTTTTCAGTTACAAACGTACTAATTAAAAGACCAAAAAGTGTAAGTACTAAAATTTTAAAGGAGTTTAGGATGTCTTTAATACTTTTTGAGCAACAGGCATGTGGGCTTAAAGGGTTAGTTCACCCCAAAATCATAATTTGATCATAAATCACTCCTGTGTCGTCCTTAACCCCCAAGTGCTCCAATTGTCTTCAGAGCACATTTTTTGATATTTTTTTATTAAATTCAGGAGGCTTCTGTCTGTCCCATTGAATTTGTTTGTTTCACAATTCTTTCCTTGGAAAATAATAAAGGACATCGGCATAAAGGTCCATCAGTAGTTCAATAATAATATTATGAAGTGACAAGAACACTTTTGTAGAAAAACCAAAACGAACAATTTTTTAAAATAATTTGTTCTTCTTGGTTGTTCATGAGCAGACTACTACATGTCACCTGCTGACGTAGTTGGCAATGTTTTTTTTGTTTTTATCTGCTTTTTATTGAAGCCATTATGCAAACATTGTCAACCCTAATAATCATACAAACCTGAAGCACTTTAATTAGCTGCTTCATGTGTGTTTGATTAGGGTTGGAGCTAAACTCTGCAGGGACACTGGCCCTTCAGGAGCAGGATTGGTGACCCCTGCTTTAAGCATTTTCCCATTATTGGATATCGGTTTTGTAATATCGGCTTGACCGATAAATGCCACCATCTCGTGACAGTTTTGAAATTTGGGCGCTGGACGCCATTTTACCACTGAGGAAAGGAGACAACAACAACAGCGTGCACAGCAAATATGACGACAGAGTGATGCAACTTCATTAAAAGGACTTTAAGTATAGGAGTTATTTGACCTACATCATCAATGTTCGCAGCGGCCATGTTGTTGACATAGAAACCACGACAACTGTCAGTCTGTCAATTGACAAGCGAGGCAGCGTCTGTATTATGCATGGTATTATCGATGTAATTTTTTAAACAGTGCGACGGTGTGTGGTGTAATACATGGATGTTCTAACAACAGCAATAAGAACCCCGGAATTAGTTTTTATGCAATACCGACTGTCAGAAAACATGAAAGGAAGGAGACAGAGGAGTTGAGCCAGCGCAGGAGAGACTTGTGGCTAGCTAGGATAAATAGGCTAAACTTTCAGCCAACTCCCCACAGCAAAGTCTGTTCCCATCATTTTATCACATGTAGAAAACGTTTCAGTTTTTAGATAACTTAATGTCACTTCACAGCAAAGTCTGTGCCGATAATTTTATCACACATGGTTAGCTGTAAGCAGTGGCTGAAACTGCTCTTTCAAATAAGCTGCCATAAATTAAGACTAGTATTAATAACTATATCAACCTAATAGGTCTGGCATTGATACTAGGTCCATTCATTGCTGAGGTCTATAACATAAAACATGCTGTGAAAATTGACTATGTAATGATTTTATTCTATTAAATCAACTAACTGTTATGCCAAAAGGTAAGAGATTACACAAACTATTAGATTCACTGTTTATAGTTACGCGAAACACAGCGTGTTGAGGACATCTGCAAAAGTTTTTATTACAAGCAATATTACAGAGTAACTAAACCCTAAACCACTTTTTTAGTTAATGATCTGTAAGAATGATGCTTTATTAGTGCTGTTCATTGATTTTAGTAATTTTTTGACCTTTAGAGATATAGTGTTTTAATACTGCAATATATGTTGTAAAAACGTCTGAGTGCTGCCCTCTTCAGGTTGAACAGTGGCTACTGCAGTTGAATTTTCCTGTTGGATGTTGGGTCCAAAAAATGACTCGTGACGTAAGCAGGTTCAAGCTCACCACGCCCTTGTTACGATCTCACCACACACTTGGTACGAGCTTAGTTCGTCCCCTCTATCTCCGTTGGGATCCGCCCACTTTTCTTGCATTTTTCAAATATTGCCAGTGGGTGGAGTCAGGCCCTGACCAGGGGTTTAGGGGTTCAGGACGCTTTAAAGGCAAGTGATTTGCGCAAGTGCCGTGAGCCAATTAGCTAGGGATCAGGGTTCTAAATTAACACCCGTCAACCCGCCAAATGCGGGTTAAAATTCATTTTGGCGGGTGTTAATTAAAACTTACCCGCCAGTTTAGCCGGTGATGGATGAGGCATTGCATGAATGATACATAAAGCTCTGTTCTCAGAAATTTATTCCTCTGGCAGTACTTCCTACATTTCCCATAACACTGTGCCGTAATGCTACGTGATAATGTTTCATACACCCACTGGCTGCGCGCAGTTTGAGTGAAACCAGCGTGAGAAACCATGGAAATGAGTGGAGCGCGTCCACCAAAACACAAGGAAGGCGGAACGTGCCCCAGCGTAAATCTCAAGTTTAAATTTTAGCAGTTAACTAGTGTATTAATAGCGGCAAAACGAATCTATATTGAATGTAGTTACCCAACTTACGCTTGTAAAAGTGATGCAGCAATCGCACTGACGCATACACGCACAAATCCATGTCCACGCGCGTCTTTGCGTTCATGCACGCACAACCGCATTCAAAAGGTGACGCCACGCGATTGAGGAAGCAGCTTATGAAAACATGACGAAACTAAAGTACGTTTCTAAATAATAATGATAATCTTATTTTGACTCGATCACTATTGGCTCCTGTAGACGGACATCTGAAATGTTTTGTGCAAAGCAGTAAAAGGGAAGCAGAAAGGAGATGATGAGTTTAAGGGAGGTAAGACAAATTACATTCTTACTCAGTCAGGTCTCAAACATTAGAGGAAATATCTCAGGGAAACACCAGATTTGATACGCTGATGTATGAGCACATTCAGAGGCCACACAAAAAAAATTATATCTCTTGTCAACTCTATAGGATTGCATTGTTGCTGAGAAAATTAACACATTTATGTCTTTCACTGTTCTGTATTTTCAGATATGAAACTAATATTTAGTTTACTAATATGTAACTCTAGGACACTATAAACACTTAGCAGTAACTATGACTAAGATTATTTTAGTATATCAGTTATAAAATTACTGGTTTCTTAAAATATTGTAAAAATATTCTTGTAAAAATAGGTTATTAATCATTGCTATCATTGTATAATGTTGAAAATATTTCTCTGCTGTCATTATTTCCAAATATTTTATGCCATTTATGCCTCCATACATGTTAATAATGTTAGGTATGATGAAGATGAGGGAGACTTTTGGGAGCGAGAGGAGGCAAGCATATAGACAGAGAAACAGAGAAAGCTTGTGTTTGATCACAAAAATGTCGTCGTCATGTTTTGTCAGGATTGTTGCATGTACGCGAAAGAAAAAAATTATACGAACAATTTCGTGGTGGGAACTAATAATTTTTAAGTTAAGGCAGTAAAGGACCATGAGAGTGCCCGAAGTCATCACAGAACCTAAAGTTAATTAAAACTGCCAAGACCAGTCGTATTGAAGAGAGCCTTGTTGGGAGAAGCTTTACATTTATGTGTGTTTTCATGCCAACAATGTTAATAAAATTATCAAATGCATTCAGTGGCACTCATAATTTCTTTTATTTTTACCAGAAAAAATTTGGCTAGTGGAAATGGCTGGTAACTTTAGAAAGTTACCATCCACATTGGCTGGTGATCAAAAAAGTTAATTTAGAACCCTGCTAGGGATGTCCCGATTGCACTTTTTCATTTCCGATTCCGATACCGAATTCTGTATATCAGCCGATACCGATATCTGCCCGATACTATTGTAATTAAATGTGTATACTGCTTTTTGCTACGTGTAGTATCATTTTAAATGTTAAAATCAATCATTTAAAATGATTTACAAGTAACAGGAAATATTAGTAAAAATTTATCATGACAGTGTGTAGGAGAACATATAATAGGTACAATTGATCAATTAAGTATGCTAAATATTTTTTCTTAATTGCGTAAAACTGTCATAGTAAAAAAGCTTTAGTGTGCAGATGGTTATTTTGGCAATTATTCGCTTGACCGAACTTTTTATGCACATTCCGGGTGCAGAATTAAGTCATATACTGGGCGGGGAAAGAGTTAATAGCTTGTCAGTAACAACCACGGCTTACACACATATCGGAAAAAAGCCCTGATCGGACCCGTTACCGTATATCGATCTAGCATATCGGATCAGGACATCCCTAGAATTAGCATAAACGTATCATTTGGTGATGTGGACACTAACATAGTTATCATTATAGTTAACGTTATAGTTAGCATTATCGTTATAATGTGAACGGCCCTTTAGTGCTTGTATGATGTATGCGGATACTGTATGAACAATATAGTTATAAATATGAAGTGTTTCGTTGCAAAACGAGATAACTCCGTTTTTTTATTTTTCAGAAATCTTGTTTTTGGTTGTGCATTCCAATTAATATCAATTCAACTGCAGTTGGTTTGTTTTGATTTAAACCTTCATAACCTAAAAATACAGCTAAGTAGTAAGTAAAAATGGATTTATCTTGTTTCGCAACAAAACTCTTCATATCCGAATAAGTTACGGCTGGGAATAAGGACGGATCTTTACTTAAGGCTATTGGGTCTATTTGATATGGGTCCACACCAATCAAGCTTATCTTCTCTTGTTACCGATGAGATGAAGTCATTAGGCTACTGCTCCCCTCAACTCAAATCTATGTGCGGCTAGGGGTAGGACACATGTCATGTCAACAATATGGCCGCGGTGAGCTACTTCCGGTGTTTGCGAATAAGCCCTATACTTATTTTGCTTTAATTAATCAATTTATTTAACATAACAGACATTAATGCACAGATGAGATGTGTTATAAATGCCTGAAAAGCAGTGATGGGAATAACGGCGTTATAAGTAATCGGCGTTACTAATGGAGTTATTTTTTTCAGTAAAGAGTAATCAAATAAATTACTGTTTCCCCGTTATAACGCCGTTATCGTTACTGACATTAAAATGCTGCACGTTACTAAAATTGATCTCGCTGAAGTGATTTTCACCCTTGTATGCTCGCTCTCTCAGCCAGACACTAGCCGTTTCTCAATACCAAGTACGCCAAGTTCGGACTTGCATCCTTCGTAGTTTGAACTTGCAAGTTCAGACTCGGAAGAACGAACTCCGCGAGGACACGAGTCCGGTTTTATTGCAAATGGAAAGCAGAGTACTTGAGGTCGTCATTCAGTCTAACCAATATGTGCAGTCCAAGCTATTCTTATTTTAATGTATTTTAAACAAAATATATCAAATGTAAAAACCCAATATGTGGTTAAGGCGACACATAAATACGCTGATTAGCTTTAATGTATTAATTACAAAATGAAATATGATATAAAACACTATTATTTATTTATTTATTTATTTTATTATAAAACTATTAATTTTAATACTACTAAATGATTGTACAACATGAAATAAACACAAGAAATATAGCTGCAAGCAGCAATACCGGGGTCAAGCCAAAAAGGGCACAAAAGTATGTAAAATTGAGATTGGATAAGCAGACTGAAAAACCTAGGTAAACCTAATAATTTTAGATGAAAAACAAAAAAGTTATCAACAAAAGTAATCTAAGTTATTTTCTACTGCAATCATCCTTCTGTTATTGACAATCATGAAACATTAGAGCACTGAAGGACATGTGAGCGGTGTTTGCAGCGGCAAAACATGGGTCACATCATGTTACAACAAGTTTAATTAGTCAAAAGAGCCCACCTCCGTGTCTCTACGATGTTCTGATGCAGAGATATAGCTTTTGCAAAAACTGTTGTTAAGGTATTCTTAATGGTTGCTAGGGAGTGAATTGGCAACCACCAGTGATTATAGTCAAAGCCATGAAAGGAATAATCCATGAAGACTCATGGTTTTAGATGTGTTTGTTGCAGTAGTTTTAGGCAAAAAATACCATATTCTATCTCAAAACCAGGTGGCACAATGACAAAATTGTGCATGCAACATCAGGTCATGATTGTTACATCTAGCCAGTTTTATGACTATACACTTTAGTTTTGTGAAGAAACAGTTGTATGACCATAGGGCTGGCTTGATATCAAAGGTTTTGTTCAATTATAAGGCCAACTAGTGGTGCAAGCATAATTTTTGTGTGGCCTCAGAATGTGCTCATACATCAGCGGATCAAATCTTGTGTAAAAATGAAATTTTTCGGCCATTTCTGATGGAATTTTTAATATAATGCCAATAGAACTTTTTGTTCAGAAGTTAATGTAATGTTCTTCCTATGGTGTTTACGATGTTTACGAGTCGATCGGAATAACGCTCGCGAAGATATTCGTGCATGTTTTTTAAGTGCTGTTTTGCTGCGCAGGGCTAACCGTAAGGCAAAATCTGGAATGTGTGGTATCATTGGACTCGGCGACTACTCAGAACTCCTAAAAATCAAGTCCCGTCAAAATGCGTTGATCGCAGCCAATGTTATAGGTGTATAAAACATTTGTCTGGCCATTAGGTGGTGCTGCGGCGAAACTGTGCATGCACCCTCAGTTCCTGACTGGCATCACAAGTACCAAGTGTCATGTCAATAGGCCTAAGTTTGATGTTTATTTATGTATATATGTGTATATGTGTATATGTATATATGTATATGTGTATATATGTATATGTGTATATGTATATGTGTATGTGTATATGTGTATGTTAGGGGTGGCACGGTTCACAAAACCCTCGGTTCGGTTCGTATCATGGTTCTATGGTCACGGTTCAGTACGGTTCTTGTTGTTATTTTTTCTTTAAATTTTTTACACTCCAGAAATGTATTATCTTATTAATGTATTAATTATCCATAATTTAGGATACAGTATTAAAAAAAAGTTATATCATGTAATCATGCACAAACTGAATTTGACTTTAAGAACATTATTGGGACCATCTCTGAGGAAAGCCAGATGAGATTTTGATAGAGCAAGAGGGAAGACATTGATGATTTCAACATGCTTTTCATTTATTTGGCAAAAAAGAGAATGTGTATTAACATCTACATAAACTTTATGTGCATTTTTAGCACACAAAGATAACTTGCATTTATTAAAATGCCAACTTCAGTGTAGCTCTTAGATTTATCACTGAGAGGCTGCTTTAATACTGAGAGTTTATGTGGACGAGAGAGAAACATAACCTTTGCACCTGTAATATTTAAATCCGTCTCTTTTGTCCACTTTTGACCACTTCTGTCCTGATTACTTTGAGGGGAAATTTCTGAAATAAGATCGCGCAACTTTCACACGCTAGCAAAATGAAACTACGCGGAAATCAGCCGCTTTAATTGTATCAATGAAAGGCTAAAAATAGCGCTGAATACGAAAAGACGTAAAACTTTCAGTACCTCAGATTAGATAAATGGTCGGAGAGAAGGTGGTCTCCTGTGGCTGTTCGAGCACATTCAACCCATAGACTGCAGTTCTATCTATTGTTTTATTTCCGCTGTCATCATAAGTAACATGAAATAAAAATATGTTTCCACACACCAAACTTATACGACGCTGGCGCATCCTCAAACTGCGGGCAGACTTCCTTTTCTCTCCCACTTGCCATTTCTACACGTAACATAACCTGCAGTACTTGTCCAAACCAGTCACCTCTTCTTTCGCGCGAAAGGGAAACACGCTATCTGAGGTCACACAGGGCATGAGACTACATTGCGCATGACATGAACCGTTGAACCGTGCGGCACACACGTGCTCCAAACCGAGACAAGCGAACCGAACGGTTCGGATTTTTTTCATGGACCGTGCCACCCCTAGTGTATGTGTATATGTTAGGGATGTGCATCGATGCATCGCGTTCCCATTGAAAAGACCTGTCTAAAATTCTGAATCGTAAGGCTCCGATTCAGTGTTTCATGCACAGCTTGTGCATGTACTACGGCTCCGTGATCAGTAGGAAGTCCTTATCAATCTAAAATCACTATGAGTTTGACTCGTTTATAACGAGTATTTAAAAATGCAACATTCGTCAAACACAATCATTCAAAATATTCTCTATTATCATGAAAATACCTGAAACAATCTGAAGAACAGCGATATAAATATTCCTGTAGACATTTCCTGCAATAGTGTTTGTAATGATACTTCTTCTGTGGCACAAATGGAGTTTCTGCACGAAAGCGCCCTATGGCTTTTGAATGTGGCGGCATTTCACCGTAATTCATTCAAATTCATTCATTGAGAAAACGCGCATTTGCCCGATTAATTGTCACAACCCTAGTATATGTGTATATGTATATATGTATATGTATATATGTGTATATGTGTATGTATATATGTATATATGTATGTGTATATGTATGTGTATATGTGTGTGTGTGTGTGTGTGTGTGTGTGTGTGTGTGTGTGTGTGTGTGTGTGTGTATATATATATATATATATATATATATATATATATATATATATATATATATATATATATATATATATATATATATATATTATATAGGGCTGTCACTTTTGTGAAAATATCATTTTCGATTTTTAATATATAAGTGTTCATTGAATCGATTGTAAAATCGATTTTCCATGTCTAAAAAATAAGTTTCCATTTTCAACGCCAAATAACAGTAAAGAGAGCACCTGAAACGCACAAGTCAGCAATATTTCTTATTCATTGTCATTAAGTTTCGTGCAGAATAAAAAACAGCAACAGTAGTGCAACATTCTCTAAAAAAATATGCAGAGTGGACTGCTGCCATAAATGAAAAACATTACTGCAGGCTTTAACCGGCTGCTTTTATGATTTAGGCAATTCAAAAATTATTTTAAATAATGATTCGATCCATTTCAAACAACTGTTCAAAAATGAAACTTTAAATAGACTTACTTGAAGTTGAGAACATGCTGTGTATTTTTTTATTAAACGTAACCGACACTTAGGCGGCACTAGGCAGGCATAATGAAATGCGCAAAAAGACTAGGGCCATTACAAATTATTGGTCAGGAAAACAAGTTGATCAACATTTTAGGGGTCAAGAGCAGAGCGCTTTTCATTCACTATATGTCCATCTGTTGAGAAGACGCACTCCGACCGCACTGATGTGAAACTTGGGTACTTCGTTGCCAGCTGCGTATTTCGTACTGCCAGTCTTCCATCACAAAAGCGGGTCGCTGTCAGCTCGCAAGGGTGGCTCCTTGTCATAACTCATCATCTCCTGTAAGGTCACAATTTCGACGCTCTCTCGTGTTGCACAGGTTTATTGACGTTGTCCTCCATTTTCTTTGCAAAACACTAGATGCAGCGATTGAAAGCGTGAAACTATAGGTGCATAAAATTGCTGGGTATTTTCTGTCTAGCTTTCGCACACCTACTGCACTTTCGGAATTCTTTATTTTCTTTTTCTGCTAGTTGTTAAATGTGGACATTGATCATTTATTTTATCGTGACGTGACTATTAAAACACGTTATGAGATATCACCACTGATATATTTATAAGCAGCATGCAAAAAAACATCTCTCTGACACTTATAAAAAAACTGTTTTATATAGTACTGACAAGAACAAAGTCTAATAACAAGCGAGTGCTCTTATCGCGTTAAGATTAAATGGGAAAGCAATAGTAACATTATGTAAGTATAGTTTTATTAACTTTTACCTCGTGCCAAAATTATAACAACACAAAAGACACTAAATATTAATAAGAAACCAAGTAATAGTTTCATCATGACACCAAATACTGCTGATTTGATCTCATTTTTGACCATTAAACACAGACAGGGCCAACATCAGAGCCAGAGAATCCCTGTAAGAGATGTAGCCCAGAGAGGGCGATGGTCAGCGGAGCGAGTGAACACTGACGTCCGCTCATGCTCTGGTTCTCATACTTACTAACAGACCTGCAAACTTGTCGCTTTTCGGCGACAATCGCCGTTTTCTTGGTCAATTGGGTCATTCACGTGAATCGCATAGAACCGGAGAGTTTTTTTTTTTTAGGTGTTGGGGGGGTCGGAAGGCTGCCCTTTATCTGAATGCGGGCTAGAATTGCCAAACATTATTGGATAATTCTTATACTTGACATTTCTCTGGGCCAATCGGAATCTTAGCATGCTTTCCTCTGGGCCAATCGGAATCTTAGCACTTCCTTCAGAATCTTGAAGACAGCGCGGTCCTTTGGATGAGAGACACACCTCTACCACGCGAGTCTGATGGACACTTTTAACGTGAAGGAACCATCTTATTTGAGGTAAGTCAACTTTTTTGGACCAAAAACGACAACTATTTGTTTGCTTGATTTAATTAGCGTTAGCTACCGCTTATATTGTATTTTTAGGAACGAGTCAACGCCGAGTAATGCACAAACGTAGGCCTTGCATAAAGTTTGCCTATGCTTCGAGCAAAATGACTAATGTTAGCTAACTTAGCAGGACGATTGTTAGCTAGGCTTATCGTTACCCGGGTGTTCTGCCCGGAGTTCCGAGATATACGGCTACTAATCGAATTCTGAGCTAACGTTACCCTGAGTAACTTATTCATTATGGTGGTTGTGGTGCGCGCTTGCGCAGGCAGTCGTTCGTGGTGTGGGTAAATGTGACTATTTACACAACAGCTGATGCGAGAGTAATGTTAAAGGAAAACCCACCCTTTTTCAACATTTTCCTATGTTTTTACCTCAACTTAGACTAATTAATACATACATACCTTTTTTCAATGTATGCACTTAATCTTTCTACATCGCGTTGTGAATGTGTTAGGATTTAGCCTAGCCCCATTCATTCCTGGTGGCTGTATACCTGGTAAACAGTAATTTTTAACAACATAGGGCTGTTTAGATAAAACAATCTGGCGAGCGTGTTGTCCTAGGATAATACACCAACAGCCAATTTCTGTATAATAAAGGGCTACATTTTGCATCAAAGTCTGTCAATGAAATCTTTACATTGTGTTGTTAGTTAAATTTACATTATGAACACTAGCACTTTGAGATTGTTTATTCAATGTAAGGAGCCCTACATATAAAATGCATTATTATTATAATTATTGAACAGAAATGTATTTTGATATTCACTGCATATCAGCCATACAGTATGGAGACACGTTGTTTGATCATATTAGTCCTATGTATGATAGTTTGGAAGGTTATATTTTAATGATTTTAATTTACTTTCAGGCAATGGTTCTGGGCACTTTGGTGGAGCACTCACTGCCATTCACAATGGCCCGTCATCGTCAACCTTGCACAGACGCCGGCTGAGGACAAAGTGGCTCTGTCGCACGAAGCTTTCACGAACATCAGCAAAATATATTTTTTTCATTTCTGTCTGTCTCGTTGTTTTTTATTTCAGTGTCATGCTTCACAACACCTCCAGGCGTTTCCGTGAGTTGTAAATAAAAACATTTGTAAAATATTAAATGTGTCATTCTCTTTAAGCTTCAAGGATGTTTTAACAATGTTTTTTGATTAGAGTATGCTAATTTTTTTAAGTCATGCTCAGAATCATATTAAAATCACAAAAATATAGAGCTGGGGTAACCCTAAACCTCCCCCCCCCCGATCGTGCCACACTGTCACCTTTTTTACTCTGAGGAGTTTGCAGGTCTGTTACTAAGCAAACATTCAAACAGGCGCTTTCTTTACTAATCGACTGCAGATTTAAATATAATACATATATATTCTCGACTGAACTAATCTTAAAACTACACTTTGTGGCCAATAAACGTTAATATAAAGAAAAGGCTACTCCGTCCATTGAGTTATTATGAAATTCAAAGCAGCCGAAAGTGTTACCTGTCATTCTGGCCGCCCTCAAATCCGTGGCGGAAGAAGTAGTTCCCAAACAAAGAGGCTTTTAAAATAACTTCGTTGTTGTTTTCTAGTTTTCTTTTTTCAAACGTGTGCCGTCGAACTGTTGTATAAAAGCAATATCGCTCTCCGAGTCGTGTGATACTCGACCGATATTGCTTAAGATAATCCCTGTCCGGGAAACCACTCCTATATGGTTTTTCATTGATCACTAGTTATATTGTTATTATTTTAATAAAATATTTTTTTTTAAATTGCTGCATCTGTTTACAAATTTTGGTTTATTTGATGTGCAATGACCCAGCTGTAAAAACAGGACTGACACCTGTCTTCTGTCTATATGTGTGAATCTAGAAACATGCAGAATCTCAATTCTTCATCCTTCTTTGTGTAAATAAGAGTGAAAAGACAATTTAATTGTTTTGTGTTTCTTTCAGATGTGAAGAGTGATTCATGTTTGAATATAGAAATAACGTCCTCAACATCAAAAGAGCGACTGACAGCACAAACTCTTTCCTGCATCACCTGTGGAAAGACATTCAGCTCACAGAGACATTTAGAGAGACATGAGAGAAAACACACAGAACAGAAACTCTTCACCAGATCTGAGATCAGCTTTACTACCTTACAAGAGAATAAACTTCATTCAGAAGAGCACAGAGAGAAGAAGAAGAAGAAGCAGTTTCACTGTGAGCAGTGTGGGAGGATTTGTGTCTCTTCCTCTAAACTAAATGTTCACATGAGGACACACAGTGGTGAAAAGCCTTTCAACTGCACTGAATGTGGAAAATACTTCAGAACCAAAGACAATCTTAAAGTTCATCAGAGAGTTCATACTGGAGAAAAACCTTACGAGTGTCCTCAATGTGAGAAGAGATTTAGCTCTAAACGTGTTTTGAAGACACATGTGCTTTTACACACCAATGAGAGACCGTATCAGTGCAGTGAATGTGACAAAACCTTTAGGGATTCAGGTTCATTAAAAAAACACCAGAATATTCACTTTAAAGAGAAACTCTATCAGTGTTCACACTGTGATAAACGTTTCTGCCATAACTATAAGCTGATGGTCCATCTGAGAGTTCACACTGGAGAAAAACCTTATCACTCTAGTGTCTGTGGGAAGAGTTTTAGTCTAAAGGATACCTTACTAAGTCACAAGAGAATTCATACAGGTGAAAAACCTTACAAATGCTCTCAGTGTGACAAGACGTTTACTTATTTGTCTAACTTAAAAGCTCATCAGAGAGTTCATACTGGAGAGAAACCTCATCACTGTGGTGCCTGTGGGAAGAGTTTCAGTCAACAGACTTCATTACTAAAGCACAAGAGAATTCATACAGGTGAAAAAACGTTCAAATGCTCTCAGTGTGACAAGACATTTACTTATTCGTCTAACTTAAAAGCCCATCAGAGAGTTCATGCTGGAGAGAAACCTCATCACTGTAGTGTCTGTGGAAAGAGCTTCTCTAGGTCAACTCAATTAAGAGATCATCAAACAGTTCATACTGGAGAGAAACTTCATCACTGTAGTGTCTGTGGAAAGAGCTTCTCTAGGTCATCTCAATTAAGGGATCATCAGAGAGTTCATACTGGAGAGAAACCTCATCACTGTAGTCTCTGTGGAAAGAGCTTTTCTAGGTCATCTCAATTAAGAGTTCATCAAAGTGTTCATACTGGAGAGAAACCTTATCACTGTAGTGTCTGTCGGAAGAGTTTTACTGTAAAGGGTAACTTACTATGTCACATGAGAATTCATACAGGTGAAAAACCTTTCAAATGCTCTCAGTGTGACAAGACGTTTGCTTATTCAGGTCACTTCAAAGCCCATCAGAGAGTTCATACTGGAGAGAAACCTTATTACTGTGTCTGTGGGAAGAGCTTCTCTAATTCATCTAAATTAAGAGATCATCAAACAGTTCATACTGGAGAGAAACCTCATCACTGTAGTCTCTGTGGGAAGAGTTTTAGTAACCAGTCAAACTTACTAAGTCACAAGAGAATTCATACTGGTGAAAAACCTTACAAATGCTCTCAGTGTGACAAGGCGTTTGCTTCTTCAAGTCACTTCAAAGCCCATCAGAGAGTTCACGCTGGACAGAACCTTTAACTCTTTCCCCGCCAGCGTTTAAAAAAAAAAGTTGCCAGCCAGCGCCAGCATTTTTCATGATTTTCACCAAAGTTTAATGTCTTCCAGAAAACATACAATATATCAAATAAAGAAATAGACCCTCTGTTTTCAAACAAAAAAAGACGTTTCATCCTACCTTCATTGATTCTCTTTTATCACCTGTCAAATATGGATAGGTTTCTTGAAAAACACCAAGGACTTTTGATGGAGATCCGATTCAGAACGATCCTCAAAAACATACACGGACATACAGCTGTTTGCACTAGGGCAATACTTCTGAGTTGTATAAGTTGCAGCAGAGCACCACCTGGTGGATAATAGGGTTATTTTGGAAAGCTGGAATTACTTGTCATTGGCAGGGAAGCGTTTTTTTCACTACAGCAATGGTGAAAAACCGGAACGTGGATAATAGACTGAGGAGACAAGCATCTAAATCGCTAACATAAATCGTCAGTGTCGTTGCTCGAGGCAGAAGACATTTCTCAACTTTTCAAGCAGCAATGCGTGCGTCAGCCAATCAGATTGCCTTATGCAAATAACCTAGGCAGAGCCAGCCAATTACATTTATGGAAGACCGGAGCATGTGTTGCGGCGACTGTGATTGGCTGTTGGCCACGCTTCAGACAAGCCTTCCATCAAGCGTTAACGCTTTCACCTCGTGTGAATGGACAGTTAGGATGTAAGTAAACTTATATGAATGCAGGTGAAGGCGGCAATGTGATAAACATTGCATCTACTTTGACGTAGGACGTATGATGTTATATGGCAGTGTAGTAGCTGTGTCCCATTTCTTAGGGGAATATTTTTAACCCTTCCCCTTTTCACACTGTTTTAAGAGACAAGGCTAGTGGGTGGGAGTGGCTCAGTGGTTCATGTAGGTTGTCTACAAATCGGAAGGTTGGTGGTTCAATCCCCGGCTCCACGTAACCAAGTGTCGAGGTGTCCTTGAGCAAGACACCTAACGCCAGCTGCTCCCGACGAGCTGGATGGCGCCTTCCATGGCTGACATTGCCGTTGGTGTATGAATGTGTGAGTGAATGGGTGAATGTGAGGCAAATTGTAAAGCGCTTTGGATGGCCATTGGTCTATGAAAGCGCTATATAAATGCAGTCCATTTACCATTTAAGAGGCAAGGCTAAGGGTTAAGGCGTATATAAAATAGAATTGGAATTTGGCCTAATAATCTATGGGGGGTTATCCGTGTATGGCGGTTAAAATGTGTAAATAATAAACATCCGAACGAACAGCTAATCAAATGTCTTGAACTTTCAGCACCTAGCAGCGTGTTTTTGTTTAGTATAAGATTATGAAGGAGCATGTGACGCCCCATTCTATGATGGTGAGTGATCTCAGCTTCAGAGTGGATATTTTAAAAGCTCCCTGATCTCTACATTCCTCATTGTGATTGTTAATGTGCATTTAAAAACTCTGTTTTGAGGAGCTAAACTATATATTTTGTTGCGATGACCCGCAGGAATTTTTGTTTATTATAAGCTCTGTAACAACTGAGCCAGATCAGACACACAATAACTTCTTGTATTTCATAAATATAACTGCAGACCCTCATCCAACAAGCAGGTCCGTAACACTACCCCCAAAACTGCTTTTAACACTTCAAAGCAGAACAGATCTCTCGTGACTATGGCAACACATCAAGATTACGAGTTTTACAACCACAAAAGAATGTGGGAGATTTTGGGACAGACAAAGAAACTTTCTATTTAGTCATGCATGTATTCACTTATAAATGTATAAGGGAAATGTCTTAATCAACTACTTCTAATCTCATCATGGATTATGTTCTTGGTGTTTGTTATATTAGTATAGTAACCCAAACTAGTTTAAATGAATGTTTAGTATCACTTACTTAATCCAAATCATATCTAGTCCTTGTTTGGTATCTATGTGATCCGTTTAGGAAACTCTTCTTCATAATAATATTATGAAACTCTTTAACATTTCCACCTTAACATCGAATCCAATTCCATGTGCAAAAGCATATGACGCCGAATGCCAGCTGTTTTTCAGCTGAGTGCCAGCTTTCTTCAGCTGAGCGCATTGGTAGCTGTGATACTTCAGCTGTGAGCCGGTTGGTTGCTGTGGTAATGTCCCGCCCCTCCTCCACTGTGATTGGGTGGCCGTGTGAGAACTTCCATTGACGAGCGGAGCTTTTCTCCCAAAGTTGAATCTCTTTCAACTCTCGACGCTCAGTGCCGAGCGCGGAAAAACCGCTGAGCGCCGGTTTTCAGGGCGGAAAAAAATGCTAGCTGCTGGCTTATTTGAAAAACGCAGAGCTTCCATTGGATACAATTGAAAACATGCGCTGGCCGCGGGCGTAAAAGTTTTGGTGTACACAACCCCTAACTGATGGTTCGTTTTAGGCTTTCATCTGCTGAATTACAAATACTGCCATAACTTCATGCTTTATTCTTTTCTTTACTTAAACCTTTACCTTCTTCCAATGCTGACGTGTGTGTGTGTGTGTGTGTGTGTGTGTGTGTGTTTAGAGTAGTATGTGTTTAGTTAGTCAATAAAGTCTGATTTGTATCACACATGATGTTGTTTGTAGTTCATGCTCATAATCTGGAGTCACTAATCATTAAAGGTATCGCTACCTGCTCGTAAAGCTGTTGGATCAATTTTAGGATATTCATCTCCTTAGCCAAGAGAGCTATATCCTAATATAGTCTATAGTGTCTTACTAAACATTCGCTGGACGAATTGATTACAATCCATTGTAAGTACTTTACATTTGAGCTTATGTTTGTTTTCCTTAATTGGTATGGTGGAAAATGTTTTTTTAAATATTAATAATTAATATTATTAATTAGCATAAGCCCCTCCTTTAAAATCGCTACAGCTCATATGAGCATGTGACACGATATTCTTTTATGCTGCTGAATGATCTCTCCTTCAGCGCTAATAGTGATTAGCTAACTTACATGATATCTACTTCAGTCCAGTTTGCTGTCATTTCTCATGAATATTGATCTGCATGTAAATCTCTTGTTTTAAGTTTCTTGCTAAATGAAATGATATTTGTTATTGACACGATTTAATAAAACCATCCACCATTCAGATAACGTATCTGATTATGTTTTATTAAATTGTTTCAGTTCTTACACTCAACAACAGTCAACGGCCCTGACGAAGCACATCTTACTAAATAACTATTAACATGAAGCTCATGACAAAGCATACAAAGTATTATTGAGATCAGGTAATATACTCAAATCCTTATTGTGGTTCTTAGGTGCAATTTTCCGTTATGTCCGCTAGATGGCAGAAGAGGATCAATCACTGGCTGACATTTGCAGTCACAGAAAACACAGAAGATGATTACTCTTTAACTAAGTCTACTATTAAAGGTGCAGTGTGTAAATTTTTGGGGCATCTAGTGGTGAGATTGTGCATTACAACCAACGACTCAGTCCACTACTTACCCCTCGCTTTTGAAATGCCTAGAAAAGCTAAGTTAGCTGCCACCGGACAAACATGTCATCGTCGGAGACAACTTAGTAAAAAAGTTTGTTTGTTAAGGACTTCTGTACAAACATGGCGGCACAAAATGGTGACTTCCACGTAAGGGGACCCTTGTTGTATGTAAATAAAAACATCTCATTCTGAGGTAATAAACACATAACGGTTCATTATGAAAGGTCTTTATTCACCCCTGGTAAAATAGTTTTGTATATTATTTTGCATTTTTGTCAAGAGATCCTTCTAAAAATTACACACGGCACCTTTAATAGAACTGTTCACATTTATGATTTTACTGTTATAATTTTAAAATCACATTTAGTGAAAGACTACCACTTCAATTGTTCTGAGTTATCAGTTTTAACACTCATGTCACTTCATGATAGCTGTGAAACTTGAACATAATTTTGGAGGCACTTACACGACATTTGCAGTAAAAATTATATTTTTTGTTTTTTATTAAAAAAATGACATACCAAATGAATGTGTAAGCATGTCAATATTAAGTCTTATTATTTAACTGTGTTGTTTCTCCTTTCTCGTGTAAACGTGTGTGTGTATCTGGTAGCTTGTTTTTAATCATGTACTTAGTACAATGCAGAATATCTATATGGCTATGTCCTTAAACATCTTGTGATCCCAAATAGCTTGAACCTCGGTAATCGCTGCTTGCAGCTATATTGTCATTTTGTAATGGCAAATAAGTAAATATTTTAGGTACCTTGTCAAAAAATAATATAATCTAAAATTAGAAACTCAAGATTAGTTGTTCTATGCCAATAAAACATGCATTTAAATATCAAATTAGCGTTTTTGTATGTATTTAATACTTTAAATGTTTACAAACAAACTTTACTTTAACCAGCGTCTCATTCTTGTGTGCTCGACGACGTTAAAAACAGGTGTGCGTAGCACTTCCTTCCTCTGCCATCGTTTTGCCGCAATGACTTCTGAGGCATAAAATGATTTCATCTCGCAAGTCTGCATCCTTCAAATCCAGAATTTCGAGGATGCTACGTCACTGGTCGAAGAACTGTTCCAATGTCGAGGATCCTCGGAATTTTAGCCAAGGACTGAGTCCTTCATTCGACAAATATCCCATATACAGGAAAGCATAGGTGGCCGTTTCCCAATGTCAAGGATACTTCCTTGGCAGGACTAGTCCTTACAAGTCACTTCCTTCAGAGACTAGGCGAGGCTCCTCTTAAGCATTCGGAGAACACGTAAATGCGTCAATGAAAGGTGTGCTGCGCGCTTAGGATTGTGGGTGATTTCAGCGCGCGAAGGATACACATTCACATCCTTTCCTGTATATGGGATATTTCACGAACAAAGGACTCAGTCCTTGGCTGAAATTCCGAGGATCCTCGACATCGGAACAGTCCTTCGACGGACGTCGATGACGTAGCATCCTCGAAATTCTGGCTTCCGAGGATCCTTCCTTGACATTGAAAAACGGCCTGTGTATCCTTTGCATGCTGAATTACCCACAATCCTATGGGCGCAGGGCCGAGCACACCTTATGAAGTGCACTTGCAAGACTTTTCCATTTACGTGTTCTCTGAATGCTTAAAGGAGCGGTGAATCAAATACTCAATTTTAACTTGATAATTTGTTATATAAGAGGTCATCATAGTTAAATAAACATCCTGCAAGTTTCAGAACTGAAAACGCCCGTGCTACTGAAATATAACAGTTTTTGGCACCAAGCCAGTATTACAGCAGAGTGTGGAATTCGGAAAAATATGACGTCAAAGTAGAATTGAAGCACCTCCCCGAATCCAAATACAAAAACCACTTTTGTAGCCCCACCCAGAGCTTCGCGTGACACACGTGTGTCTCAACAATTAGTAAACATGTCTTTAAAGATTGCCAAATGTAACCAAAATGAATTTTAAATAAATTTTTTCTGAGAGACTTTTATTTTGACGCAGTGATCTGTTATGATAGATTAACCATGGAAACGAAGTCTTTGGTTGTGGAAGAACCACGTGGGAACAACCAGGGGCGTCGCTAGACCCCTTTTACTGGGGCACGTGCCCCAGTGTAAATCTTTTGTGCCCCGGTGTAAATCTCAAGTTTAAATTTTAGCAGTTAACTAGTGTATTACTCAACAAAGACAATCGCGTCAAAAAGGGATCTTTATCCAAAGTAGTTACCCAATTTAGGCTTGTAAAAGCGAAGGAGCAGTCGCATTGACGCGTGCACGCACGTATCCATGGCCGTGCGCGTTTGCGTTCACCGCGCATAACATAACCGCATTCAAAAGGTGACGCCACGCGAGTGCTTACGAAAGCACAACGAAACTAAAGTAAGTTTCTAAATAATAATGCTAATCTTATTTTGACTCGATCATTATTGGCTTCTGTAGAAAGGGAAGCAGAAAGGAGAGATGATGAGTTTAAGGGATGTAAGACAAACTACATCCTCACTCTGTCAGGTCTCAAACATTAGAGGAAAAATCTCAGGAAAACCTCTGTCAAGTCTATAGAATTGCATCGTTGCTGATAAAATCAACAGATGTATGTGTTATACTGTTCTGTATTTTCAGATATGAAATTAATATTTAGTTTACTAATATTTAACTCTAGGACATAACACAAACAGTAAGCAGTAGCTGTGACTGAGATTATATAGTATAGCAGTCATAAAATGACTGGTTTCTTAAAATATTCTTGTAAAAATAAGTTATTAATCATTGCTATCATTGTATAATGTAGAAAATATTTCTCTGCTGTCCTTATTTCCAAACATTTTATGCCATTTATGCCTCCAAACATGTTAATAATGTTAGGTATGATGAAGATTACACTTGTATATATGTATCTTTCGCAGTAACTGTTGCACTGTAGAATAGTGGGTTGCAAAGGACATTGTATAGAAGTGTTGCACACTTCTCGCACACAGCAGGCTTTCATAAAAAAGTCAGCAAAAAATTGGGGGCCTGTGCCCCAGTAGAGCTTTATGTCTAGCAACGCCCCTGGGAACAACACAGAAGCTGAATACTTTAATTCGGAGGCTCGGAACATAACATTAGAAAATGCGTGGATTAAGGGTGTTTTTGAAGAAGTACCAGCTCGCGTGGGGAGTGTTTGATTACCTTGTGTACTGTGCGGATTCACATGTAAAGAAGCAAGTCGATGCTGGATTTGCAGAGAGACTGTGATTAAAAGCACTACTAATATTGGATCTGACAAAAATGACACAGCAGTAACGTATACACAGTAAGTAAGACATTTTACTTTAAGTTACTGCGTTTCACTATTGCTTTGTTAGAAGAGATCGCTTGATATGTCCGTTGTAACATCCGTGTCTTAACACGTATGTTTGACTGTTTTAATTTACTAAAAACATGAAACGATTAATAAAGGTACAACACTTAACAATTCGACTGTAATATAACGATAGAAATATACAAAGTTAGTGATAAGGAAGGACTTACCAGCCACAATTTAGATTCTGATGCCCGATGATTGTGTTGTATACGGTAATTTAGGTAAGTTGTGTTTGAAAGGTCAAACACTCAACAAAGCTTTTTAATCATATAACTGTGGTATGTAACGTTACGTGTATCTAAGAGCAAACTCACAAGCACAATATAAATATACAAAGTTATTGATAAGGATTTATCAGCCGCAGTTTAGATTCTGATGCGCGCTAACTGTGTTGTTTACGGTAATGTAGTCACGTCGAGTTTAAAGTTTAGTTTCTACTTTTTCTGTATTTTCATTTATGTGTATCATATTTAGCACCCAGAATCTTTTGTGGCTCAAACATATATGTGTTCGGCTGCTATTTTTACAAGTTAAGTTTTTAAAACATTTCCCCACATGTAATGATGGGGAATGAAGCTGTCCAATCACAGCAGTGGGCGTTTACGTCCAGGTCTTCAATGCGGTCCGCCCCTTCAAACAAAGCTTTTCTCCAGAGAGCCACTAATCCATGTTACAAAATAGCCTATTACTTATTGCTTTTGATGTTTTTGAATGTAAAATCCACGCGAACATCATAAGTAGACATCAGACAACAGTATTCAATTCAATTTTATTAATATAGCGCTTTCACAATTGTTAATTGTTGCAAAGCAGCTTTACATGAGTAGATGTAGGGGAGAACACAGAAAATCAATAGATAATATAAGAAATAGAATATGGCGGCTAAGGTTAAACCATACAAGCGAGCGTTTTAATAATGTAACGTATACAGTAAAGTGCTTAGTTAAGCCAAAGTTGGCTGACACTCCCGGCGATAAAAAAAAAAACCCCTAGGAGAAAACCCGGTGGGAAAAACTCCTAGAAGGACAAAAACCCTTGGGAGAAATTAATATATATTTATATATATAGACACAGTAGGGATAGGTAGCGGGTAAGCGGATTAAACTGGTTCAGCCGGGTTCAACTGGTTTAGATTTAAATTGATCGACTGTGTCTGATACTCGAACATTATTTGGTAAATCATTCCAGAGCTTAGGGGCTAAGTAGGAAAAGGATCTACTACCTTTAGACACTTTTGATATTCTAGGGATAATGAAGTGACCACAATTTTGTGATCGCAGTTTACCTGGTGGATTGTTTTCTGATAGTAGTTCTTTAATATACGAGGGCGCTAGGCCATTTAAGGCTTTGTAGGTGATTAGTAATATTTTAAATTGTATGCGATATTTAACTGGTAGCCAGTGTAAAGATGCCAGAATTGGACTAATGTGGTCGTACTTTTTAGATCGAGTAAGCACTCTTGCGGCGGCGTTTTGAACCAGCTGTAGCTTGATGCCATGCAAATCAGGTAAACCCCTGAGTAACGAGTTACAATAGTCTATTCTAGAGGTCATAAAAGCATGGATAAGCTTTTCTGCATCTGATGCAGACAGCATATGGCGTATTTTTGAGATATTTCTAAGATGGAAGAATGCTGTGCGGCAGACGTTGGAGATTTTACTATCGAAAGATAGATTGCTGTTGAACATTACGCCTAAATTCTTAACCGTGGAAGATGGCACCACCATGCAGCCATCTATGGGCAACTTGTAATCTGACATATTATGTTTGGAGCGATTTGGTTCAATAAGAAGTATCTCAGTCTTATTGGAGTTTAGCATAAGAAAGTTATGTGCCATCCAGTCCCTAATACCACTAATGCAGTCTGTTAGCTTAGCAAACTGGTGGGTTTCGCTTGGATGTGACGAAAAGCTGGGTATCCTCCGCATAGCAGTGAAAACCTATGTTATGTTTCCTGATAATGTCTCCTAGAGGTAACATATATAACGAGAATAGGATAGGGCCTAGAACTGATCCCTGAGGTATGCCATATTTAACGGGGAGTGATATGGCTCTTCCTCATTTACACAAACAAAGTGATATCGATTGGTTAGATACGATCTAAACCATGCTAACGCAATGATGCCAACATAGTTTTCTAGTCTATTGAGTAAGATTCTGTGATCTATTGTGTCAAAGGCTGCACTAAGGTCTAGTAATATAAGGATTGAGATTTCACCACGATCGGTTGTTAATAGGAGGTAATTTGTAACTCTAAGCAGCGCTGTCTCTGTGCTATGGTGGGGCCTGAATCCTGATTAGAACTTTTCATATGTATTATTATTCGCTATGAATGTGTGTAGCTGGCTTGCCACTACTTTTTCTAATATTTTAGAAAGAAAAGGTAAATTTGAGATTGGTCTAAAGTTATTAAGATCTCCCTGGTCAAGGTTTGTTTTTTTAATGAGCGGTCTAATAACTGCTAGTTTGAAAGCTGTTGGAACATATCTTAATTCTAGCGATGAGTTAAAGATATTGAGGTACCATGTCTGACACTACGGGAAATACCTCTTTTAGTAATTTTGTGGGAACGGGGTCTAATATACAGGACGATGATTTGGATGACGTTACTAATTTAGAGAGCTCTTCTATTGTAGTAGGTTTAAATGACTCAAGATGTTCGTATGGTAATCTAGTGGTAAATGTACTATTGGGTAGAGTGGTGGCTGCTTGCGTAGTTTCTATGTTTTCCCTAATAAACATAATTTTGTTAGTAGAAGTTCATGAAGTCGTTACTATTGTGTTGGAGTTTACTATTGGTTTCTGTTTGTTCTTTGTTTCTAGTCAGTTTCGCAACTGTGCTAAAGAGGAAACGAGGGTTGTTATGATTTTCTTTAATAAGCGTACTGAGATAGGTAGATCTGGCGGTTTTAATAGCCTGTCTGTAGTGTTGAACACTCTCTTTCAATGCTGAACGCCATACCTCTAACTTTGTGCTTCAGTATTTTCTTTCCATTTTTTTAGCTACTTTTTTAAGGGCTGCATTATGACGGTCATACAATGCAGCTGGCGTTGCCTCTGAAGGAAGTGAGGATTAGTCCTGCCCCCATTTTTTTAAAGCCTCCCAGCAATAGAAAACGCCCTTTGTTATAAACAGCATGTAAATAGTCTTGCAAGTAGATCACCACAAAATTTGTTATGCGTGACTTCTGAAGGAAAAAGAAAACATTCCCCATGCCAGCATATCCTTGCATTATGAATATTAACATTGCTTTTAATAATCATTATTCTATCCATGCATTATTAACAATTGCATTGCTTCTAATCATCAGTATTCTAAAGCAGCTATGAGCATTAATATTTAGCATTTTACCATATAGTATTAAAATTAGTTGTGGTTATGATTAATAGTCTTATTTTCTGTGCATGATCAAAGCTTACATATGAATCCATTGCGTAGGGCTTAGAATGTTTTACCTTTAAAGGTCATGTTTGCATGAAACTGTGCTGTGTGTGTGTGTGTGTTTAACTTGAGCCCTTTTCACACAGACATTCCGTAAAATACACGTAAAAGGCATCCTGGATTTTTCCGGAATCCTTAGATTTTTTTGTTCATTCACACTGACATAATTACCTGGCATCTGATGGTCCCGGGAAGACACGTGACCTGTTGAAAGTCATGCCCTCTCTTCTAGGCAGCGTCTGAAGTTTGCATATTATTTATTATTTCTCTCTCCAGAAACCACTCACATGCATTTTTGTTTATGATAAGATTATAAAGGAGCGCGTGAACACACAGTTCTATGCTGGTGAATGATTTCAGCTTCTGGGTGGATATTTGACGAGCTCCCTGATTTCTGCTTTAAAACAGTTTTCAGACATTTCTCATCGTGATTGTTTATATGCATTTAAAACCCGCAATTTAATAGAGCTAAAGATATATCTTTTTGGGATGACGCGCGGGCATCTTCGTTTATTATAGCTCAAATGAGCAGGTGACGCAATATTCTTTTATGCTGCTGAATGATCTCCGTTTCAACTGTCAAGGCCCACCTGGCTCAAAGCAGACCTGACATAAAAAGGGGAAGACCACACCGTAGCGTTAAATATAAATATATATTTATTTACATAAATGGCCGGAGTCAGCATAACAAAATATAAGGCATAACATGTCTTAGAGTAAAAACGAGGACATGGGAGCTTCCAGGAAAACTACGCGATCGGAGAGAGCTCACTCGAGACTCTCCCCATCGGGGCAAGCCACAGGAATGAGCGAGAAGCCAAGAGAGCCCGTCCATGGGGAAAAACCCCGCCTTTTATAGTCCAACCCCTTCAATCCTAGGCGCCACCCCTGCCCTCAGCACCCTGCGGAAGACAGAGACAAGCAGCACATAGAATAAAGGAGAAACATCAACGGGGTCCTAACACCTCCCCCCCTTTCAAAACAGAGGCCAACCTAAGTGGGACTCTGTATTGATCCAAAAAAACTATTTCAAGGCATACATCCAACCTTATTCCACCATACTATACAACCCAAAATCCCATTACAAAACCCTAGTTTAGAAGTTCACCAACCACCACCAAGTGTATTTCCCAACCTCATTCTTTTCATACTCCCCAATCCCCCATCTTCCGATCCACCAGCAATCCAGGGCCCTTAGAAAGCATTTTAAGGAAAGATCAGGAAAAAGGGAACAAGAGGGACAAAATCATGAGACAGAACAATTACTCAACACTACCACAGGAGCGGGACAACGCATCCGCAATTACATTGTCCACACCCCTGATGTGACGTATGTCTAAATGATAGGGTTGCAGGAACAAAGCCCATAGCATGAGCCTTTGATTGGGATTATGGATTGTGTGCAAGTATGTTAATTCAATTTTTTTTCAATTCAATTCAATTTTATTTATATAGCGCTTTTCACAAAAGTCAATTGTTTCAAAGCAGCTTTACATAAATAGAAGCAGTGAAAAGCACAGAAAACGACAGATAGCACAACAAAATACATGAAAGCATGAGCAGTTAAATTTGCTGCGGCTATGACTCAATATTATAATTGCACGTATTACTAAAGCAACGTATAGAAGAGGAAGCTAGGTAAAGCCCAAAAAGGCTGCCTCCCCGGGGTGAAAAACCCCCTAGGAGAAAAAAAAAAACCCCGTGCTTTTATCCGAGGAAAAATAAGTCCTAGGAGGGAAAAACCCTTGGGAGAACGGAAGGTTCGTTAGAGGGTTATGATCTGAAAACACCACTAACGGTTGTATCCCCCCCACCCACATACACATCAAAATGGTCTAATGCCCATATCAAGGCCAAAGCCTCCTTTTCAATTGTGGAATAATTAACTTGGGATTTGTTAAATTTCCGTGAGAAGTAGCAAACCGGCCGGTCAATGCCATTCTCATCAATTTGCAAAAGCACTGCCCCAGCACCGACCTGACTGGCATCCACCTGAAGTTGAAATGGCTTGTCTATCCGAGGAGCCGCCAGCACAGGCGCACTGCTTAACAACACCTTAACATTCTCAAATGCAAGCTGGCACTCTGCAGACCAGACAAATTTGGCCCCTCCCTTAAGGAGGTTTGTAAGTGAACAAACAACAGTGGAAAAGTTACTACAAAAACTTCTGTAGTAACCCACCATCCCCAAAAACCTCATCAGTTCTTTCTTTGTAGCAGGTGGAGGGAACTGATCGATGGCTAAGACTTTAGCCCGGACTGGGCATACTTTCCCTTGGCCCACTACTTTCCCAAGGTAGACTACAGTAGCACGGGCAAACTCACATTTTGCCAAGTTCACGGTTAATTTTGCTGCCAACAGTCGCTCAAACAATGCACATATACGGGCCAGATGTATATCCCAGGTGTCACTCACTACCACAGCATCATCCAGGTACACAGCGCACCCCTCAAGACCCGAGATGACCCTATTCATCAACCTTTGAAAGGTTGCGGGAGCGTTACGAAGTCTGAAACTCATAACTTTATACGAAAATAGGCCAGACGGGGTGATAAACGCAGAAATCTCCTGGGCACGCGGTGTAAGTTTGACTTGGTAATACCCCTTTAACAAGTCAAACTTGCTAACAAAATGCGCTGCACCTACATGATCTATACAATCATCCACTCGAGGAAGCGGAAACGAATCTGGTTTCGTCACCTTATTTAACTTGCGGTAATCTGTACAAAAACAAAAGGTGTTATCAGATTTACCAACAAGCAAACAAGGGGACGCCCAACTAGAATAGGACGGCACAGCCAAATTATGATCCAATAAATACTGTACCTCAGTATCCATAATTTTACGTTTGTCAGGGCTAACACGATAAAACCGCTGGCGAATTGGTAAAGCATCCCCAACGTCTATATCGTGTTCTATTAGGTCAGTACCTATAAACGTGTCAGAAAACAAAACACGAAAGGACCAAATCAAAGACTTCAATTCAGCGCTTTGCTCTGATGAAAGATGATCCACCAAGCTATCCAAGTTAGCCAATGTCTCTGAATTTTTAAGTCTTGGCTGTAGCATCGAATCAACAGTTCCCCCACGGTCAACCTCAGCTGCCACCATTAGATTACTAGGAGGAACACTGGCTACAGCCACAGCAGTAGATGACACATCCCTACAACCTGAACCAGGAGTTGACACATAGTAAGGCTTGATCAAATTAACATGGCATAACTGGGTAGATCTTTTCCTATTAGGGGTAGCTAACAGGTAATCACACTCAGATACTTGTCTAACAATAGAGAATGGGCCAGCAAATTTAGCACAAAATGGTGAACCTGGCACAGGCAACAAAGCCAAAACCTGATCCCCTGCATTAAATGTTCGCTCCACCGCTCGATTATCAAACGTCTTTTTCATTTTCTGCTGAACCCTAGTCAAATTTTCACTGGCCATCTTCCAGGCCAACAACAATTTCCGATGGAACCCATTTACATAATCAATCACATTCACAGGAGGTTTGGGCTCCTCCAAGTCATCCTTCAACAGAGACAAAGGTCCACGAACCTGATGGGCAAAAACTAATTCATTGGGACTAAATCCCACACTGTCTTGCACAACCTCTCGTGTTGCCAACAGCAGCCATGGTATCCCCTCCTCCCAGTCTTTATTCAATTCAAGGCAGTAAGTACGGAGGAGAGATTTTAAGGTAGAATGAAAACGCTCTAGAGCCCCCTGACTTTGAGGATGGTAGGCACTACTTAACTGTTGCTTAACCCGCAACAACTTTAAAATGTTCCGAAACATTTTTGAAGTGAAATTAGTACCCCGGTCACTCTGAATCACTTTTGGGATGCCAAATATTGAAATAAACTGCGAAAGTGCTTTCACCACCGCCCTCGTAGTAATACTTCGCAGCGGGTAGGCAGCGGGATAACGAGTAGCCTGGCACATCACTGTTAACAAATATGCACACCCTGACTTAGATGGTGGCAGTGGGCCCACACAATCAACAATAAGATGTTTAAAAGGTTCCCCTACTGATGGAATAGGACACAGGGGCGCAAGCGCATTTGACTGATTTGGTTTACCTGCAAACTGACATACATGGCAAGTTTTTATAAATTTAGCCACATCCCTCTTCATCCCTGGCCAAAAAAAATGCTGTAATAACCGCTGGTAAGTCTTACGGACACCAAAATGACCTGCCATATCACCATGTGCTGCCTGCAAAACTATACCACGAAACTGTTTAGGCACCAGTATCTGTATAACTGGGTACCCAATTTTCCCATTACACGGAGACCATTTACGTACCAACAGATCATTTACAACAAAATATCCATTTGCTGCACTTCTCATGTCTCCCTCAGGCAAAGCATCAGCCAAAAGTCTCACAAACTCCTCATCCTCCTTCTGTGCTAGTACCACCTCCTTTCGCGGAAGGACAAGTGGCAGTTTTGGCCAACTTAAGCTAGCACAGTCTCTACTTGACCCTTCTGACTCTTGGTCCCCTCCCTGATCACGACTCATTGCACGAGTCACCACACAGGAGGTAAACACCTCAGGAAAATCATTAAAACACTGGTCAGGTTCTACAGGCAGAACAGATTTAATGTGTACTACAGGTGGCGGTGGTATCTCGGGCCACACCCGTCCCCCTGCCAAATTATTTCCTAAAATCACGTCAACCCCTTCAACAGGAAGTGACGGACGCACCGCTACGACAACGTCTGCTTTGACAAGCTCTGACTCCAAGGTTATACGATGGAGCGGAACAGAGATGGTATGCATTCCAATACCTCGGATAAGAACAAACAATCCGGTGTCGGACACATCAGAAAAAAGATAAAATTGAACCCAAAATAAAGGATTCTGACGCTCCGGTATCACGCAAAATACGTACCGGCACTTTCTCCTCACTCCCCACCAAGGAAACAAAACCCTTGGTAATGAATGGGCTATAGCTCTCACTAGCCATACATTGATCCAAGGACAACACCTCCCTAACTGTATCAGTGTTTTCTTTCCCCAAGTACAACGGAGTGACATCACTAACTAGAGTGGTATTCAATTGTTCACACACTTGTTTATCAGAATGCGCAGCTCTAACAACACAACCCGCGCCCTTTGGTGGCCACTCACTACGTCGCTTATCCCGCAATACAGGACATTCCTTTTTCCAGTGACCCTACTGCAAACAGTAATTACAAACATCCTCTGACTCAAATTTTTTATTGACACTAGGATCATTCTTGGGTACACTAAAACGCTGAGGGCGAAAATCTTCCTGATAATGGGAACGGAAACTATGTTTATGAATCAACACATATTTATCAGCGAGCTCAGCTGCCGCATTTGCGGTTTTAACATCATGTTCATTAATATACATAGCAATACGTTCTGGTAAGATGTTCCTAAATTGTTCAAGAATCATTAATTCACATAGCCCCGCAAATGTATCCACCCCTTCAGCTGACCCATTTCCACAAAACTTATTTTCCAAACTATCCAAGTACCAATATTATGCCAAACAATATCAAACTCAGTACTTCTCGCTCAATCTGTCCTTTTAAACTTAAGCTACACGTGTTTACCAAATTAAAGTGGTTCCTGACACAAAGAAGGACTATACACGATCTAGACTGGAGCGCCCTGCATCTAAATCAAAACAAAAACCCTATTTCCAAATCCTAATCTTCACGTGTCTTCGTGATTGAGCTGAATTCAGCCCCCCCTCGTTCAACACGCAAACACAACAAATAAGCAGAAAATAAAACAAAACTTTTTGCGGACTCACCTACGGCAGGGTGTGCACGTTGCTCCAAAATAATCCAATTCGCTAATATTTCTCTTCCCCGTAACAGGAACCACCAAATAATCAAATCAAAACAAAACGTCGTGCATTCAAAAGTTTGTTTGTTCCGACCACACACATACGGCGAGACTCCTATTCTTCGCGTCACAACGGAACTAGCCAATCACTACGAGGGTTGCCCCAAACATCAGCTGAGCGTACTACGTCTGCTGCAACATATTACGCTCAACAGCGATCCCGGCCGAGCCCCCACATGTCAAGGCCCACCTGGCTCAAAGCAGACCTGACATAAAATGGGGAAGACCACACCGTAGCGTTAAATATAAATATATATGGCGGCGCGACCGATGCTTGCGGCGGCCTCTGCTGACACTAGTGAAAGTTTTTCAGTGCTGAAAATAGTCTCGTCCCTGCCTTGTAAAGCAAATGGGCGAAAATATGTATATGACCGCGACTTTCTATTAGATATTAGACAGCGATGCGGGAAAAGGCAACCGAAAGACCTAGATCGGATTAACAAGATCAGACTGCTACGCCGAGACTGCATAGCGGGGAAGCATCATCGCCGGCGCTGTGACAGAACACGCAAGCGGGGGAAGCGAGGAGGGCTCAGCGCTAGGCTAAGGGCTAACCCCTGCAAGCCGGCTGTTCCCTCGGTCCTGTTGGCAAATGTTCGCTCATTGGACACTAAAATGGATTATATCAGTCTTTGGAGATCGTCACAGCGTGGAGTACGGGACGGTTGCATCTTTGTGTTTACAGAAACGTGGCTGACGGACAAAATCCCAGACTCTGGAATTGAGCTAATGGGGCTAACACTCCATAGAGCGGACAGAGTGATGTCAACATCGGGTAAGCTCCGAGGAGGAGGCCTGGCAATTTACACAAACAATTCATGGTGCACTGATACTAGGACGATTTTTAAATTCTGCTCTCCTGATGTGGAGTTTATGACTGTGAAATGCAGACCTTTTTATTTACCATGTGAACTTGCCGCAATTTTTATTATTGCAGTGTATGTTCCTCCAAATGCAGATGTAAAGCAGGCTATGGGAGAACTTTACAAAACCCTGAGTCAGCTACAAACAACCAATCCGAATGCATTTTATATTGTTGCTGGGATTTTAACAAGGCTAATTTGAAGTCTGTTTTACCTCATTTTTACCAGCATGTTACATGTGCAACAAGAGGGAAAAATACACTTGATCATCTGTACACAAACATCAAAAGTGCATATGCTTCAGTACCATTACTTCATATTGGCAGCTCGGATCATTTGACTATTCTGTTGAAACCTAAATACAGACCTAGAGTGAGACAGGAACCACCAGTAGTCAAGGAAATTAGAGTGTGGCCACAGGAGGCTTTCTCATCCTTACAGGGCTGCTTTGAGTGTACAGAATGGAACGTTTTTAAGGAAGCATCAACATATGAGGATTCTATAAATCTGGAGGAATATGCAGAGACTGTGTTGGGATTTATTAGTAAATGTACTGATGATGTGACTGTTAAAAAAACTGTCAAGCTGCGTTCAACTGATAAGTCTTGGTTTACATCAAAGGTTCGATCACTGCTAAGGGTTCGGGATGCTGCATTTAGATCTGGTGACACTGAAGCGTACAACTTAGCAAGAAAGGATCTAAAGAGAGCAATTCGAGAGGCTAAAAGGGAGTATGGGAAAAAGCTGTCAAGTGATTTTAACAACACAAGGGATACAAGGCGGTTATGGCAGGGATTTCAGACAGCTATAGGCTATAAGCCTACTGTCCGGATAACAGAAAATGATACATCTCTACCAGACAATCTTAACACCTTTTTTTCACGGTTTGAGATCACAGATGACAAATTGGCACAACGGCAAGTGCTGCCTCCCATCAACCAGGCACTCCAGCTGACGCCAGACAGCGTAAAGAGGGTCTTCTTAAAAATCAACCCTAGAAAGGCGGCCGGTCCAGATCACATCCCAGGTTGTGTGCTGAAGAAATGTGCAGAACAGCTGAAGGATGTCTTCACAGACATATTTAACATCTCCCTCAGCCAAGCCAGAGTGCCCATCTGTTTTAAAAGCTCAACTATAATACCTTTGCCTAAAACACCAAAGCCATCCACCATGAATGATTACCGTCCTGTAGCCCTGACCCCAATTGCTATGAAATGCTTTGAACAGCTTGTTATGAACCACATCAAATCATGTCTTCCAACCAGTCTGGACCCATTGCAGTTCGCATATAGAGCAAATCGATCAACGGAGGATGCTCTATCTACACTGCTTCACCTCAGTTTGACACATCTGGAAAACAGGAACACTTACGCAAGAATTTTATTCATTGATTTTAGCTCCGCTTTTAATACAATTTTGCCACAACAACTTATTGAAAAGTTGTTATCACTTGGAGTGGATCTTGGCATGTGCAGATGGATTTTGGACTTTCTGACGGAGAGACGGCAGACAGTCAGAATAGGTAATAAAATATCCAAGACAACCACAGTGAGCACAGGATCACCACAAGGGTGTGTACTTAGCCCTTTACTGTTTACGTTGTTGACACATGACTGTTCTACTAGTTTTACCACCAATCACATTTTAAAATTCGCTGACGACACCACAGTTGTTGGCCTCATTACTGACAATGATGAGTCGGCTTATAGAGAGGAGGTGGAGCAGTTGACAGTATGGTGTAAAACACATAACCTCGTCCTGAATACTGAAAAAACGAAGGAGATGGTTGTTGACTTTAGGAAGACTAGTAATCGGCACCATCTCCCATTGAACATCAGTGGTTCTGAGGTGGACATAGTACACAGTGTCAAGTTCCTGGGCTTCCATCTGACTGATGAGTTAACCTCCAGTGAAAATACAACAGCTATAGTCAAGAGGGCACAACAACGTCTTCATTCTCTCCGTAGACTGAAGAAGGTGGAGCTTCTTATTCCAGCCTTGACCATGTTCTATAGAGGCACCATAGAGAGCATTCTCACATATTGCATCTCTTGCTGGTTCGGAAACAGTACGGGAGAAGAAAGACATAAACTGAACAGGATTGTGAGAACTGCTGAAAAAATCATTGGTGCTCCATTGCCACGTATAGAAGATATATACACAGAACGCTGTAAAATGAGAGCAAACAGCATTATTAAAGACTTCACTCACTTTTCACATGACATGTTCATACTCCTTCAGTCTGGTAAAAGATACAGAAGTATCAGAGCAAGAACCAGCAGGCTACTAAACAGTTTTTTTCCCACAGCCATTAGACTGCTTAACCAGAGAATGTGATTTGAACTGAAAATAGATTATTTATTTATTTAGCCTTCTTTTAGTGTATTTTAGGATATTTATATTTAAAGTGTGCTCTTTTATTAGTTATTAATGCACTGAAATATTATTGAACGGTGGATGTGTGAAACACAATTTCGTTTTTATGTACAACATGAGAATGACAAATAAAGAATCAATCAATATATTTATTTACATAAATGGCCGGAGTCAGCATAACAAAATATAAGGCATAACATGTCTTAGAGTAAAAACGAGGACATGGGAGCTTCCAGGAAAACTACGCGATCGGAGAGAGCTCACTCGAGACTCTCCCCATCGGGGCAAGCCACAGGAATGAGCGAGAAGCCAAGAGAGCCCGTCCATGGGGAAAAACCCCGCCTTTTATAGTCCAACCCCTTCAATCCTAGGCGCCACCCCTGCCCTCAGCACCCTGCGGAAGACAGAGACAAGCAGCACATAGAATAAAGGAGAAACATCAACGGGGTCCTAACACAACGCAGTAAGTGATGAGCTAATAACTCACCTGATATCTGCTTCAGTCCAGTTTGCTGACATTTCCCGTTGTGAATGTTGTAAATCCCTCATTTTACAGAGTTGAAACAACTTCATGTTGCCATGACACACGCGTCCTCATGTGCGTCATTGTTTATGCGTCTCATTTATAATTTCCTGAAAACTGCTTCAATCTAGATTGCAACATTTCTCGTGGTGAATATGCATGTTATCTCTCGTTTTAAGGAGCTGAACCATAACTTTTGTTGTGATGACGCGCCCGTCCTCACTACGACACATCCATTATGGCATTCTTTTGGCTTCTTGTTCACATAGAGGGTTTTCCATGTGTCTGACTAGGTCCTCTTTCCAGCAACGATCCCAGAAGATTAACGGGACGAGTTTGTGTTCACATAGACGCTTGTCTGGCAATTTTACGGGTATTTTCTGGGTCCAAAGGTCTGTGCCACAAAGAGGTGCAGATTTTCAGAAATAGGACTACTGGCTCACAGACTATAGGAATAGACAACTAATTATGAATTGTGAGTACACTTTTTTAGTCTGTTTACACATTAAAATTAGACAACTATTCTCTCACCTTGCACATAGTCTGGTCTAGTAGTGTCGCTTGTAAACTATCTTTTGGAACAGCTGATTTGCTACAGATTGTGTAGGCCAGAGTATGCCAACATTATATATTTAGGGGGACATTTTGCAAATATTAAAGGTAGGCCTAATACATCAATCAAATATATATTAATACTATATTCTAAAACATAAAAGATGAGGGAAGCATGGTGTTTTAAGAGATTAGTTCATAGTTATTATAGTTTATTAGTTTTTTTTAACAAACTTTAATGTATTGTACTTGTAATTCACTGTAATTCGCTTTGGATAAAAGCATCAATATTTTCATAAATATATAAAAATATCAGTATTTAATCTGTATTTAAATAAATTTTACAACATATGTACCAATACAGGGTTTCTAAATTGATGCTTATATATTTTATTCAAGGAACCTAATGTCAAGTACTGTAGTTGGGTAGTTCAACACTTATCTAAATATGACATAACTGATTTAATGATTTTAAAGTTGCCATGAAACGGAAGTATCAATTGCCTAATGTTCCCCGTGGTGACTTGTATCCGAGTAAAACCGGCCTCTGAAATTAAATAAGGCAGGGCTGGATTTGAATTTGTCCATCGAGATCTGATTGGATCATTTGAAGTTGGGTCGTGTGCTAATCGCAGCGATATTTTCCCAGACCCCGCCCACCTGCCATACATTATGACCGGAAGTAAAGAGAGATCGTTTTTAGGAGGGGAGGAGATTTGCATTTTTGATTAAAGATTATGAGGGCACATGAATTTTTTAAAATTAAAGAAAATCACAGATAAATCATTTGTAAAAAAAAATAGCACAATATTACAAAACAAATTACAGTTTTTTTATTTTACTTTCATTGCGACTTTAAAGATGAAAAACTAATGACATGGCCCCCTTTTTCACCTGACTTAAAACATATTGAGAACTTCTGGGTGCTTTTTAAGCAGGACATTTACAGTGAAGGTAAACAGTACTAGCCTGGCTCCGCCCTCCTACGTGCTTCCGCTTATTTTTCATTTCGCTTCAGCAGTACATCTGGGATGGCTCTATAGAGTTTCGTTTTCTCCTGCAAAAATCTGCAGGACCAATCAGCGAACAGATGGGGGTGGCTAAGAACGATGACGTTGAGGTCGTGCGTCAGTTTGAGTTGTAGTTCAGTAATGGCAGCGGAGAAAGTCGTGAGAAAAGCTATTCGGTCCGTTGTTGCAAAACTGCCGAATATACAGAAGTTAAAGCCGGAGCAAGAACCAGGTTTGCTAACTATTGTTTGTCTGATTATTCTGACTTGTTGTTTCCGGACGGTTTCGGAGCATGATATACGTCACAACCACATGTTAACGATTGGCTTTGGCAGATCCTGAGTGACTCTGGGCATATCCAATAGTTTTAAACTTCAAAAATGGACCCTCCTTAACGGAAGTAACGCTTTGCTATGGAGCGTGGCCAGACTCTCTGTACAAATGAAATGAATGTATGAGAGTCTGGTTATACCAGGCTAAAACTAGCCTGGCTCCGCCCTCCTACGTGCTTCTGCTTATTTTTCATTTTGCTTCAGCAGTACGTCTGGGATGGCTCTATAGAGTTTCGTTTTCTCCTGCAAAAATCTGCAGGACCAATCAGCGAACAGATGGGGGTGGCTAAGAACGATGACGTTGAGGTCGTGCGTCAGTTTGAGTTGTAGTTCAGTAATGGCAGCGGAGAAAGACGTGAGAAAAGCTATTCGGTCCATTGTTGCAAAACTGCCGAATATACAGAAGTTAAAGCCGGAGCAAGAACCAGGTTTGCTAACTTTTGTTTGTCTGATTATTCTGACTTGTTGTTTCCGGACGGTTTCGGTGCATGATATACGTCACGACCACATGTTAACGATTGGCTTTGGCAGATCCTGAGTGACTCTGGGCATATCCAATAGTTTTAAACTTCAACAATGGACCCTCCTTAACGGAAGTAATGCTTTGCTATGGAGCGTGGCCAGACTCTCTGTACAAATGAAATGAATGTACGAGAGTCTGGTTATACCAGGCTAAAACAGTACAGCTCTCTGAACAGTGTCTGGGTTGCGGCTGCACAAAAACTTGATTCTGACCAGATCAAGAAACTGACTGACTCCGTGAATGGAAGGCATATGTTATTGAAAAGAAGGGTGGCTACTTTGGTCACTGAGTTGTTGTTTTTTTATTTCAGAAATTTTTATTTTTAAATGTATAGTTTCTTTAACGTAATAAAAATGTATCACTTTAACAGGTGAAAATAAACAAGTGAGATGGGAAAATCTTTGATTTTCATTTAGTTGCATAATAATTTTGTACACTAATAGTTGCCTAATAATAGTGTACATATAAATATTCTCTTAAGAAAGCCAAAACTTTTACTAACTTAAATGTTCAGGTTTGAGGGTTTGTTAATATGTTTAATTGACCAAGAGCACTGTCGTTGTACAATAACAAATGTAATCCTCAAAAATACAACTTGCCTAATAATTGTGCACACAGTGTATACCTATATATATCCCATTATAATAATTATAAACATACATAAGTGAAATTAACCATGTGACCAATAAACTTACATTTAGATGCACGCACACAATTAAACTATAACTATCTCCAACATAGGATTGACACGGACTTCTTGTGCATCCCTGCCTACTGATTACTATCTCCCTTGGGCAGAATATGCCCAAAACTCCCTGCCACAATCCACCACTGGGCTCACCCCTTTACAATGCTATCTAGATTACCAACCTCCTCTTTTCCCCTGGTGCGGTGAGCCCTCAGTGGTTCCAGCTGTGGACTATTGGTTCCATCAGAGCGAGGGGGTTTAGGACTCAATCCAACCGACATCGCTCCGACCCCCCTGAGTACCAACCCGGCCAAAAGGGTTGGGTCTCCACCCAGGAAATCTGCCTCCGCCAGCCTTGCCATATGTTGAGTCCTCGCTACATCGGCCCCTTCACCGTGCAGAGGCAGGTGAATGAAGTCACATAAAGACTCAACTTAACACCCCAGACTCAACTCTTTCATGTCTCCCTACTAACCCTTCAGTGACCCTGTTTCTCCTTCGTCTACAGATCCTGACACCACAGCTGTGCCTCCTCCTCCCATTCCTGTGGAAGAGGAGCCCATCTACAGAGTCCGCAACATCATGGACTCCCGGCGGCGAGGTCCTCAAGTGGAATACTTAGTGGACTGGGAGGACTATGGCCCAGAGGAATGCTCAAGGGTGCCCCTTGAGGACATCTTGGATCCCACTCCCTTCACTCAGTTCCACTCCGATCACACCGAGCGTCCGACTCCCAGGCCCGAGGTAGACCTCGCAGCCGTAATTCCCCCCTCTCAACAGCCGTCAAGAGCCGCCTCGGGAGGAGGGAGTACTGTCAGGATTCCATCAACATCATCAGTCACTCCTCCAACTCGTTCCCTCTCCCCTGAATTCAAATCACGCAGTGCTTTAAGTGGGCCGGTACGCGCCGGTACTCAGTACCGCCACTTCTAAAAATAGCTCTTCAGCATACCACCACCTCTCCGTGCGCCCAGAACGTGCTTTTAGCGTACCGGAACGCTCATTTGCACATCTGTTTTAATTATAGAAGTTTAAATCCTTTGTCTGCGCTGCTGCTTTTCAGAGCGTCCTTCACAATGCACGCTCGTGACACACGAGAGCAGAGACTACATTACCCATACACCCTTGAGTTTTACAAGTTAATAGCGCATGCGCGCTTTTGCCGGCGTCAGTGTAAACAATTCAACGTGCTTAGGAGAGGGTGTGTGAAACGCGCAACCGTAGCTGATCGGGTGAAAATAAAAATACAATGAACACTTAAGATGCTCTCCTGGCTTCTAAGTAGTAAAAGAACAAGGTCAGAATCAGAGGATTCGCTGGCTGACACCCCCCCAAACCATAATGATATCGCTGCAGGTCACGCAAGCTAATGAAAGCAGCACTTGTGCCGCAGTTGATCCGGTTCTCACAAGTGGCGTCGAGGACGAGAGTGACATCACTTCTACCGATGACAACAGCCACGTTGGCGAGCATGAGTGGCCAGAATGTTGGTCCCAAGCACAAGTACAGTATTTCTCCAAAAATTATAAGTGGCTGATAAGTAAAAATCAAAAGTTGGGTTGTAGTGTGTGTAGTCACGTTTGTGCTCGCGTAGACATGCAGCAAGGGCAGAGAGTGTCGCAGGAGTGGAGTGGGTGCTTAATCTCGTCTTTTGGAAGGGACAAGGCTGCACAACAAAGCTCACTACGAAAAAAAATTAAAGAGCACAGAGACTCAATTTATCACAAGAAAGCAGTTGAAATAAAAGAGAAGGCAACACAAAATCAAATGCAAAAACACATTGAAGATATGAGAAAGGCTGAATACGCTTCAACTTGGAATGTGTTTAGAACAGCTTATAAGATTGGCAAGCATGGGCGTCCCTTTACAGACATGCCAATAGATGTCCAGTTGCAAGTCTTAAATGGTGTCAAGATGGGCAGAGTTTTACACTCTAATAACTCATGTGCAAATATACTGGATCACATTGCAGCTGAAATTAAAAAGAAGGTAGTCAATGACATAGTGATGAATGAAAAAAAACTGTGTGTGCTCATTGATGAATCCACTACAATAAGTGGAAAGTCTGTGCTTGTCGTGTGCCTGCGGTCAGCTATTTCCAGTGAACAGCCAGACACAATATTTTTTGAACTGATTGAGCTGCAGGGGACCACAGCAAAGGACATCACTTAAGCACTGTTAGAATGTCTTCATAATAATGGCTTTGACCCTCACTACCTACAGGAACATTTGTTGGGATTTGCTTGTGATGGAGCCTCAGTGATGCTTGGGAGGAAAGCAGGAGTTGCTGCGCAGCTTTGTTCCAAATTCCCTTACCTTTTTGTCTGGCATTGTTCCAATCACAAACTGGAACTGGCGGTTTGTGATGTTTTAAAGGAGGTAGGAGGAATCAACCACTTTAAAATATTTTTAGATCAGCTTTACTCCCTCTACCATGCATCCCCAAAAAACTAAAGGGAGTTAACAGAGAGTGCTAACAATGTTGGACAGTGTCTCCTTGTGATAGGCCGTATTTTATCAGTGCGTTGGGTTGCTTTAAGTGAGAGAACGGTGAAAGCAGTATGGGAGAACTACCAAGCTCTGCAGGTACACTTTACAAGTGCTGATGCTGATACCAGCAGAGACTCAAGAGAGAGATTAAAATACAAAGGACTCAATGATGTTCTGACTACTGTTTCTTTTGTGGTAAATCTTGGCATCATGTATGATGCTCTCACAGAACTCAGTGTCCTCTCAAGAACGCTCCAGAGACGGGACATGACTTTGGATCAAGCCGACAGGCAGCTGGAACGACAAATCCGGGTGTTTGAGTCAATGGTATCCACACCTGGTCCCTACACACAAACTGTCATTGAAGCTGAAAAAAAGAAAATCTTCAGAAATGTATGCCTGCATGAAAATGAGAGGGTTATAAAAAACAATATAACCCGTAGCCTGGCTGAAAATGTTAAGTGCAGGATGACTCCAACAACTTCTTCACATGTCAGTAGAACCTCATCTGAAAAGACAGATAGTCACCTCCTCTCAGACATCAAGGTCCTCCAGTCTGACTCCTGGCCTTCATCTCTTGATATTCAATATGGGGATGCAGCGGTCAGACGTTTATGTCAAAGATTCAGAGTTGGGGAGAGGGAAAGTGTCCTAGGATTTAGGGAGTATAAAGACCTTAAAGCTTCCAAGACACCAGAAGCCCTGAAGCCTCTTCTTAAAGCTGTCCACACCATTGCAGTATCAACAAGTGAATGCGAGCGAGCTTTCAGCTCAATGAATGATACTTTGACAGATAAAAGAAACTCTCTCAACATCAAAAGGCTTTCAAATCTGATCTTCCTGAAATGCAACGGACCACCATTGGATCAGTTTAATGCACAAACATATGTGCAGACATGGCACTAGGGAGGAGAAGTGCAGCATCCACAAACTGCGAAGCCCAAAGTGCAAGGAAAGTGGAGCCCAAAACGTGCTGGAGCCTTTTCTAGGTAAAATTATTTGTACAATATTTCTATTTTTTTCATTTGATGTACTGTGATTGTATTTTGCTGAATCTGCTTTTGTATATTTTTCAGCGTTAAAGAAATTAACCTTCATCTTCAAGACTCATTTTTATGTTTTACTGTTCTATGGTTACTATGTTATTATGTTTTTTCATTTATTTTATGTACATTTTGTCCAAAACGTTTTCAATACCCTATAGCACATTTTATTTATGTTCAGTAGCTCTTTCTACAGTAGCTCTTTAAGGGTATTTTTTCAAAATCCTTTTGCACATTTTATTTATGTTCAGTAGCTATTTCTAGCTAAAGTAAATCCATAAACTAATAAAAGGATTTATTATTATTTATAAAGTCGTCTGTTGACTGCTGTATATAAAACCCCTTCAATATAGTTGTTGTTACCTCAGGGGAAGAGGGGAGTCAGCAAAAATAAAATAAAATAGAGTACCGGCACCTCTTTTGGGCCACTTAAAGCACTGTAAGCACGTACACCTGTTTCCCATTACCATACCCCTTTATATATATCTCTGCTCCCTTCACTCCTTGTCTGGTCTATTCACTTATGGACACCAAGGCTCCCCTTGCGAAAATTAACAAAAAAATTGTTTTCAAAAACCATAGTTAAACCATGGTTAGTGTAGTAAAACCATAGTTTTGCTGATAGTAATCAATACACCAAAAAAACATGGTTAATTTTCGTAAGCCCGTACTACTCACCTTGGACTTACCTTCTCCTCCTTGTTTACCGTCCGGGAATCCTCCGATCACCTCCTGCAATAGAGACATTGTTATACAGCTAAATGCATTCCAGAAACTTTACATATCTCATTTACTCACCTATTGTTTCTCTATTTCAGTGTGTGTTCCAATAAAGTAATATCACGTACCTTCAGTCTACTTCCTGGCTATGAGTGTGACAATGGGACTGTTAGTCAGACTTGGTTACTGCAGCACCTGGACTCTATGCTCTGATTTGAAGCCCAAGTCTTCTGGTCTTTGCTAAAAAGCTTTCCAACAAGTTTTCATAATGTTGTAATAAGATGTTTAAAGATTGTCATGAACATACCAAAATACAACACATTGGTTTAAATGTATCTCAGCTTTGTTAATAGTGTTTTGTTTTATAATGGTAGGCAGGGCTGGATTGGTAATCGGGCATATATGGCATTTTCGTTGATGGGCTGACATACAAAGTAACACGTCATAAATCTTGGTTGTATGGTCATGATGTTCTTTAAAAGTCTTATTTCAAGGTTTAACAGCTAAAGAAAACATATCACAAATGTTGCATTTTGGTCTGGTTTTGTTTTCGTAGTAAACTGATTTATGATTTATGCTTTTTCTAATTAGGTATTTTACAACGTTTATAAAACGTCCTTTTTGTTGTTGTTTAGGGAGTGGTTTTTAAAAGTTTTTAAAATGTTGTATAACGTTGTGAAAAGTTTGTAAAAGATTGTATTTTTAATATGACCATAATCTCTTTGTCCTACGATGTCCTTACTTTAAAAGCTTAATGTTCTGTCTTTATTCTTCAGCAATTATTTTCCCACCCCTTCTTTCATTTAGTCATCACTTATACATACAATAGTTTGTGATGATTTCTGGCCATAATTGAGACGCATACTTGTTTTGCTAAATTTGTCTTCTATCTCCAGTACAGCAGGAGGCGCTGCAGCTCTTTAGTCCGCAGATAAACTCACGAAAGAAAGAAAGAAAGAGCGCGAGTGTGATGTGTTTGTGTATCCTCAGTGTTTTTCTCTTGCGTGTTTCATGAGTGTAAACAGAGTCTTGTCTCTGTGTATTTTAGTGTTGAGACTTTGATGATGAGACGTGCTGTTCTTAAAATCAGTAGTAGGAACTGATCTGTCCATGCTGGATATATTGATGATTTCATCACAGAAATCTTTCAGCTAAAGAAAGAGGTGGAGTTACTGGAGAAAACGCTGAGGTCAAGAGGAGATTTAGCAATTAAACGAGAGGTTTGTACAGCTTTAAACATCATTTACCTGAATCAGACAACATCAAATCATTTTTAATCTTACTGTTTGTGTGTGTTGTGTTGTCAGGATGTGGATTGTTGTGAATCTTCAGTGTATGTGAGTGATGATGGGAGTCTGGATTCAGTGTGGATGAGCAGAGATCAGAGCCGCACACCACAGCCACTGCTGGACTCTAAACTCTCTGAAGAGAAATCCAGACACACACAGGACTCCGATCTCAGTCTGACTTTACTCTGTTATACTGAGTCAAAGCCCACAGACACTCAGGACACTACAGTGTGTGACAGTAAACAGAGCTTACAGGAGGATCAAACCTCCACAGAGTCTCTGGATTCTGTCTGTAACGCTGGAGAACAGCAGCAGATCCTGCAGACCACACTGAAGATGTGTTCAGTTAAACTCATCGACTGCACGAACCTCATGATGAAGATTAAAACTGAACCCACAGAAATCAAAACTGAACCCACAGAAATCAAAACTGAACCCACAGAAATCAAAACTGAACTCAAAGAGGAAGATCGCACTGAGGAAGATGATGATTTTATTCCATCAGGTATGTCTCATCAATTATTGTTGTGTTTTTAACATTTTAAACGGCATGTGAGCACCTGTTTTGGGTTTTCAGTCACAAACTCACTAATTAAAAGACCAAAAAGTGTAAGTACTAAAATGTTAAAGGGGTTTAGGACATCTTTAATACTTAGTTCACCCCAAAATGATAATAATCACTTACTCATGTGTAGAGATCGACCGATATATCTGTTTTCCGATATTTTCCCCGATATTTGAGCATTTTCCGATGATCGGATATCGGTTTTGTAATATCGGATTGACCGATAAACGAGAGAATTGAGAATTGCGTGCTGGAGCAGCAGCGTGCACAGAAAATATGAAGGCGGAGTGACGCGACTTCATTAAAAGGTCTTTGAGTATACTTACTTCGCATATTTGCAGGCATTTATAACACATATTGTGCATTAATGTTATGTTAAATAAGTTGATTTATTAAAAGCAATGTATGCAGCTTGTCCAAGAAAAGAGACAAACTCACAGAGTCACGCTGGCTGATCCATAAAATCCGGTCCCAATAACGACATAGTTTTGCATGAATAAAACAGCCATGAATTAATGCTTTGTGGAATTAAAAACGCTAAATTAAATTCGTTTTTCTGTTATTTATGCTTATCATTAGCATCGTAAAATCACGTTCATATTGCTGTTCACTTACCGGGTTGAAGGCTGAAGCACAGCCACCACATGTAACTAACTTTTAACAAGATTTACACTACGTTATATTAACATTTACCAGATAAACATTATTTTGCTAAAATATCTAAATAAATGTCTGTGGATATTCATTATTTATTACCTCCGCAAGCAGTCACAGTTTGAAACAGTTAAAGGAATAGTCTATCCTTTTGCCATATTAAACTATGTTATTACCTCAACTTAGACAAATTAATATCCATCCATTTTCAATGTGTGCACTGTATAGCGCATCGTGAATGTGTTAGCATTTAGCCTAGACCCATTCATTCCTATGGTACCAAATAGGGATGCCACTAAACACTTCCGTGTTTTCCCTATTTAAAGACTGTTACATGAGGTGTTATACCAGTAAGTTTGGTGCCACAAAATAAAACTCTTTTTGGTACCATAGGAATGAATGGGGCTAGGCTAAATGCTAACACATTCACAACGCGCTGTACAGTGCACGCATTGAAAAAAGATAGGTATGTATTAATTCGTCTAGGTTGAGGTAATAACATAGTTTAATATGGCAAAAGGGTAGACTATTCCTTTAATGCGTGAGTAAATGCATAGATAAACAGCGCTGTCAACAGCCATTTCATAAGCTATAACAACAAAATATTAATTATTCTGACATCAAATAACATTACCAGTTAAGAAATTCAGTGATATAAGTTGTTTTGTTTGTTACTTTCCTGAATGTAGTATTCCAGTCAGTGATATTATTTGTAAAATCTCTTTGCTAACAACTGGTTGGATTGCTGAACGCTACAGGTTGCTGGTCAAGACAATGATATTATATCTCAAAAAAGGCACTTAATCCACCTGTTTTACTCTATAAACTATGTAGAATATGCAGCCACTTCCGCTATGCTTTTCTCTTTCCCGCTCTGTCAAAACCGCAGCGCAAACTTTGGATCAGTCCATTCTGACGAAATGATAGGGGTGTTTGGAATGGTCCATGTATTGGGAATATAGTTTCTACATTATTCATTAAATTAATATTATTCTTCACTATTTCAGACCCCTCTATTTATTACTTTGTATGCAAAGAGGAAGTGATTGTGATGATGATGATTATTATTATAAAGGTTTGTTCAGATCAGTCGTGTTGTAGTAATTATATCAAAAACAGAAGTATAACAGTAAATAAAAATCGGTTCAGCATATCGGTTATCGGGCACATAAGCATCCAAATATTTGTTATCGGTTTAAAAAAAAATGAGTATCGGTCGATCTCTACTCATGTGTTGTCTTTAACCCTCCAAGTGCTCCGATTCTCTTCAGAACACATTTTAAGTATTTCTGATTAAATTCGGGAGGCTTCTGTCTGTCCAATTGAATTGGTTAGTTTCACAATCATTTCCTCAACAAAAAAAAAAAAGAAGGACCCCTGCTTTAAGCATTTTACCATTATCGGATATAGGTTTTGTAATATCGGCTTGACCAATAAATGCCGCCATCTCGTGACCGTTTTGAGATTTGCACGCTGGACGCCATTTCACCACTGAGGAGATGAGACAACAACAGTGTGCACAGCAAATATGACGGCAGAGTGACGCAACTTCATTAAAAGGACTTTAAGTATAGGCCTACTTACTTTGCTTTAAGTAATCAATTTATTTAATATAACAGACATTAATGTACAGATGAGATGTGTTATATTGCATGAAAAGCAATCTATGCAGCTAAAAAGTGATACAAACTCAGTCACATAAATTGTTTCTTTAAATCCTTTCCCATCCCTTATTGTGGTAAAAGTGTAGTAACCATGTTTTTTGGTGTATTGATTACTATCAGCAAAACCATGATTTAACTACACTAATGGTTTAACTGTGGTTTTTGAAAACCACGGTTGTCAAAACCATGGTTCTTTTGTGGTTACCATGGTTTTACAACAGTAACGATGTTTTTTTTAGCTGTAGTAAAACCATGGTTAATTTTTGTAAGGAATTAACAACGTAGCTTTTCATGAACTAAACAGCCATGAATAAATGCTTGTGGGAAATAAAAATGCTGAATAATTTTTTTTATTTATGCTTATTAGTAGCCTTTTAAACTCGTGTTTATATTGCTGTTCACTTACCGGGTTGAAGGCTGAAGCACAGCCACCACATTCAAATTAAGTTAAATTAACATTAATCAGATGAAAATTATTTTGCTAAAAAAAACATCTAAATAAATTGCAGTGGACATGAATTAATTATTTATTACCTCCGCGAGCTATAGCAAGTTTGCTAAAGTTGATTTATGAGTAATAAACAGCGTTTTGTCAACAGCCATTTCATAAACTATAACAACAAAATATGAATTATTCTGACATAAAATATCAGTTAGGATATTCAATGAGATATAAGCTGTTTGGTTTGTTACTTTCCTGACAATGTATTATTTTAGTGATTATTATTCATTAAATTAATATTATTCTTCACTCTTTCACTCTTCTATTTATTACTAGACCCCAACCGATATGCATTTTTTTGGGGGCTGATGCTGATACATATATTAGGTAGTAAAAAACAGATAACAATTAACAATATATCGGACAACCGTATTCATTGTGTATAGTATAGTACAGTAAACATAAACTACAGTATATTATACTACATTATACTGTACATAGAAAGTACACTATATACATTATAAATACAAAATAAAATTATTTTTTTGCAACGATCACTCACAAATGTGGTGAGATATATCTGCGACATGCTCATATTGCCGATAAAATCGTTCGGGTTCTGTTTATTACATTGTATGTAAAGAGGGAGTGATTGATATTATAATAAGGGTTTGTTCATTTCAGTAGTGTTGTTGTAATTGTGTCAAAAACAGAAGTATAACAGTACATAAAAATTGGTTCAGCATATTGCTTATCAGTTGAAAACAATCTGAGCACTTGGGGGTTTAAAATGACACAGGGAAAAGTGATCATTTTGGGGTGAACTATCCCTTTAAAAATACTTAATTTCATTCTAGCCTTCTAACCTTCTTTGTGTAAATAAGAGTGAAAAGACAATTTAATTGTTTCATGTTTCTTTCAGATGTGAAGAGTGATTCATGTTTGGATATAGAAATAACGTCCTCAACATCAAAAGAGCGACTGACAGCACAAACTCTTTCCTGCATCACCTGTGGAAAGACATTCAGCTCACAGAGACATTTAGAGAGACATGAGAGAAAACACACAGAAGAGAAACTCTTCAACAGATCTGAGATCAGCTTTACTACCTTACAAGAGAAGAAACTTCATTCAGAAGACCACAGCGAGAAGAAGAAGAAGAGAAAGCAGTTTCACTGTGAGCAGTGTGGGAGGATTTGTGTCTCTTCCTCTAAACTAAATCTTCACACGAGGACACACAGTGATGAAAAGCCTTTCAACTGCACTGAATGTGGAAAAGACTTCAGAACCAAAGCCAATCTTAAAATTCATCTGAGAGTTCATACAGGAGAGAAACCTTATGGGTGTCCTCACTGTGAGAAGAGATTTAGCTGTAAACATAGTCTGAAGACACATGTGCTTTTACACACCAATGAGAGACCGTATCAGTGCAGTGAATGTGACAAAACCTTTATGGATTCAAGTTCATTAAAAATACACCAGAATATTCACTTTAAAGAGAAACTCTATCAGTGTTTACACTGTGATAGATGTTTCTGCCATAAATATAATCTGATAGTCCATGAGAGAGTTCACACTGGAGAAAAACCTTACAAATGCTCTCAGTGTGACAAGACTTTTGCTGCTTCAAGTCACTTCAAAGTCCATCAGAGGACTCACACTGGAGAGAAACCTTACGTCTGCGCTCACTGTGGAAAGAGCTTCTCCAATTCAACTCAATTAAAAGATCATCAAAGAGTTCACACTGGAGAGAAACCTCATCACTGTAGTGTCTGTGGAAAGAGCTTCTCTAGGTCATCTCAATTAAGAGCTCATCAAAGACTTCACACTGGAGAGAAACCTCATCACTGTAGTGTCTGTGAAAAGAGCTTCTCTAGGTCAACTCAATTAAGAGATCATCAGAGGGTTCACACTGGAGAGAAACCTTATCACTGTAGTCTCTGTGGAAAGAGCTTTTCTAATTTATCTCAATTAAGAGTTCATCAAAGAGTTCATACTGGAGAGAAACCTCATCACTGTAGTGTCTGTGGGAAGAGCTTCTCTAGTTCATCTCAATTAAGAGTTCATCAAAGAGTTCACACTGGAGAGAAACCTTATCACTGTAGTGTCTGTGGAAAGAGCTTCTCTAGGTCAACTCAATTAAGAGCTCATCAGAGGGTTCACACTGGAGAGAAACCTTATCACTGTAGTGTCTGTGGGAAGAGTGTTAGTCACCAGTCAAACTTACTAAGGCACCAGAGAGTTCATACAGGTGAAAAACCGTACAAATGCTCTCAGTGTGGCAAGACGTTTGCTTCTTCAGGTGACTTCAAAGCCCATCAGAGGGTTCATACTGGAGAGAAAGTTTAACTCTTTCCCGAACTTTAACTCTTTCCCCACCAGCATTTTAAAAAAAGTCGCCAGCCATTTTTCATGATTTTCACAAAAGTTAAATGTGGGCAATACTTCTGAGTTGTATAAGTTGCGAAAGAGCACCAATTGGTGGATAATAGCGGTATTGTGGAAAGTCGGAATTACTTGTCATTGGCATATGGAGCTAGAAGAGTCTCAATAAAGATAAATGCACACACTACATTCACATATGCACACACAGGATTCATAAATACACATGCAGGATACACAAATGCACACAAAATTCACAAATGCACACACAAAATTTAAGAAGCACAGAAGATTCACAAATGCACACAAAATTCAGAAATGCACACAAAATTCATAAATACACAACCAATTCAGAAATGCAAACAACATTTACAAATGCACTCAAGATTCACAAATGCACAGGACAAGATTCAGAAATGTATTTCTGATGCACACACAAATATATCTTGATTTACAAACTGTTTTTGGTCTGTGAACTTTACTGCATTTGTGTGTGAATTTTGAGACTCCCCTGACTTGGCTCGACACACAAATGCCTTTTTTTAAACAGGGAATGATCTGCAACCAATCAGATATCTCCTCCTTGTTTTAGCCAGTCACAATCTTTTTCGGTTTTATTGGCGGTTGGCAAACCAGCTTAAAGGTCATGTGATTGGCTTATAAGGGCGCACTCACATTATCCAAACCAAACCGCGCTCGGATTGTTTAATCGTGCCACGGCCGGGTTGCAGAGGTGGGCCGGAGCGCGGTTCACTTGGGCTCAGGCGCGGAAGGCTGTGGTGAAGAGGTGAAGACGTCAGTTGCGCGACCACTCACCTTCATCTGCATCCGTAAAAACCTTTTGATGCGCGCAGCGGGGTTACGTGAATGTCCGAGCTGCGCACGTGACAGATCAACTTAGCAATATGATGACATGTGAGAGGGCTGTCTGTAATCGCGCACCAAACGACTCCGAATGAAAAACACAGACATATCATTACGGTGGGTTCCAGTGTTAAGAGAGCGCTTTACTTCCTGCTTTTTCAAAACAATCGCATCTTAATGACGAAAGCGCGCCCGGACTCGGATCGATAAGAAGTACAGTGTGAGTGCGTGCACCTGGGGGAGTTGGGAGGGGTGGCAATCGCGCCCAGGCATGGTTTGGTTTGGTTGGGATAATGTGAGTGCGCCCTAAGTAAACAATCCCCCATGTGGGGTGCGTTCTTGTGATTGGCTAAAACAAGGGGGAGATATCTGATTGGTTGCAGATCATTGACAGGGCACATATGGGGAAAATCTAATAACAAATAAAGAAATTACAAACATTTATAAAAAAAAGAACAAAGCTGCACATTAATAAGGGCTAACATTAGCATTAGGTACAGAAATGGAATTAAATGAGTCATAACACTGTCTTTATTGTATAAATTAAATATATTATTATTTTTAGAGCTATTTGTCTCTTTGTAAGACTTAAGTAGGTTAATTGAGGTTACTGTCTCTTTAAATAAGCACAGACTGGTTTATGACTGTAATCTATGCATACACTTAAGACATAAACAAATGTTTTTATTAGAAAAAGAATACTTTGGAGATCATTTTGTTTATATGTGCCCTGTCAATAACAGAAAGATTTTACGTTCGCTTGTTTGCGTCTCACTCGTGTGTGCACTATTGAGGGCACTTAAACACGCGCGCACACAGAGAACGAAGGCGAATCCCAAACAGCGCAGCATAAAAACGTTACGTTATTGCTTTATTCGGCACATTTATGTTAATGGACTATACAGTATGAGACACATTTGCGCGACTCTCTCTAAAGTTTACACATCAAGAGTTCTGATCTTTGAAGGGCGAACTCACTGTGATGATCACGTCTGGACCGGACACAACCGCATGTGCCTCTGTGCGTACTTTAGCACCTTTTTGCGTTTAAATACATCCACGCCGCATACATGTTGCTTCAGACAAGCACGTGCAGGTCGCGGTTTCTGTTTGCGTCATCACAACATTTCGGCCGTATTGTTTCGGTGATAAAAGTCTTTCGGTGGCCGAATATTCGGTGCATCCCTAGTGTAATCCATACGTCGGTTTCTTTGTTCTATGTGTCGTTCAGCGTTCTCACGTTGTGGTTAGCTACGGAGAAATATTTGTTCTTGGATTTTCCAGTCTTAGCATACTTGTCAGTGGCTGGCAGATTGGTTGAACAACCACCTTGATTTCCAAGGTCTCCTTGTATTGCCTTACCCTTTCCTCAAAGTCTTTCAACGGTTAAACCCCTTACTTGCCTTTTGAGGTAAGAGTGTTATTGCTGCGTCCCAATAACACTTTGATAGTTTCACTAGTTTGGTCCCCATAGCCATATTGATCTAAGATCATCTAAGATCTTCTGGTAGGACACATCCATCCATCTAGGTAGGATATCCCTCTAGTCCCTATCGGGTCAGTTTAACGTCTTGACCAGGACGTGCTTTCAGCGCCTAGCAGCTTGTTTTTGTTTAGGATAAGGTTATAAAGGAGCATGTGACGCCCCATTCTATGCTGGTGAGTGATCTCAGCTTCAGAGTGGATATTTTAAAAGCTCCCTGATCTCTAAATTTCTCATCGTGATTGTTAATGTGCATTTAAAAACCCTGTTTTGAGGAGCTAAACGATATATCTTGTTGCGATGACGCACAGGGATTTTTGTTTATTATAAGCTCATATGAGCATGTGACACAATATTCTTTTTTGCTGCTGAATGATCTCTGCTTCAGCGCTAATAGTGACGAGCTAACTTGCATGATATTAGCTTCAGTCGAGTTTGCTGTCATTTCTCATGAATATTGATCTGCATGTAAATCTCTTGTTTTAAAGAGCTGAATCATAACTTAATTGTTGTGATGACACGCGCGTCCTCACTACAACACGCCCATTACGGCATTGTGTTTGTGTCTTTTCATACTGAGGGTTTTCCGGGCATCTTACGGCAATGTTACTAGGTCTTCTTTCCAAGAACGATAGAAGATTTACGGACATGTTTACATTCACACAGAAGCTTGTCTGCCAATTGTATGGGTATTTTCTGTGACCAGAGTGCTGTGTGGATGTATGTGTGTGGTTGTTTAATTTTCAGGCAGCAAGCCAACATACTGTAACTATATACAATAGTGTTGTTTTTCATATTTTATTGATACATTTATCATTTTTGTATCACATTTATCTCTTTTATAAACTCTTTTGTAATGTGTCAAACTCATTAATTTTATGTTGTGTGCTATGTAATTTTAATAAAATAAGAATTTAAGAATTGGTTTCAAAGTCACCTGACCTCCCCAGATTCAACATTGCAACATTCATAAAGTGACAAACATACTATTATCTGCATTATTATACATTCCCAGCAAACACACAACGTTCCCCTAACGTTCCCTTATTGTTCCCATTTGGTTTATTTATTTTTTGTTAACCAAATAAGAACGTTCTGGTAAGGTTTTCTGTAGGTTATATTTATAATAGAGAGAACGTTCCCTGCAGGGTTTTTTATGTTTAATTAATAACCTAGAGAGAACGCCCTGCTGAAAAAAAACAATAAAACCATTACAGAAAATTCTAATGGTTTTATTGGGAATTTTATTGGTTCTAATGGAATATGGCCCAAAACACACTACAGTGTATTGTTTTTGATGGTCTCTATTGGTTCTAATGGAATATGTATTGGTTCTAATGGAATATGGCCCAAAACAAACTACTGTTTAGTGGTTTTAATGGTAAAAGCTAATGGTTCCTATTGCTATTTTAATGGAAACCATTAGAATTTTCTGTAATGTTTTATTGTTTTTTTTTCAGCAGGGCGTTCCCAAAATGTTCCCTGCAGGTTATTTTTGTGTTTCATTTTATAACCTAGAGAGAACGTTCCCTGTAGGTTACATTTATTATAACCTAAAGATAACGTTCCCAGAAGGTTCCCTGTAGGTTTTTAATATAACGAATACACTTTAATAATAGATGGTGAAGCCCCTAGGGCAGCGCATGAATGCCCGCTGCTCAGTGTGTGTTCACTACTGCTGCTATCCATCCGATTTTTTTGAGGAAATTAAGTGAAAACCTCTTTAAATCCATGTATTCCTTTATTAGTGCGCCAGTCAGATGTGCTCGCTCCACTGCTGCAGCACGCGCTTCTCTGCTACGCTCCTCCAGAACGCGCTTGCGAACTCACGTCACTCGCGGTCGTTTACTTTTACCTCAGAGACAGACATTATTTTACAGATTTCTTTGCTTTCTTTCGTCATTTAGTAACTTAAATATCAGAGAACAAATATATATTTTAGTGGTTTTCGATCGATTTTAAAGTCTATATGAAGACAGGGTGTTAGAAGCGTTTGATTGGTGTAAAAACAAGAGAAAACGTTAGCTAGGCGGCTACTGCTCTGGTAAGATTCGTTAAAGTTAATGAATTGTTTTATTTGTCATTTCTTTTTACCTCAAACAATAGTATTTAGCAAATCATTTTATCACTTTCTTCATTTTGTAACGTTAACTTAAATGTGTGAACAAAATAGTTTGTGATGGTTTGTTTTGCTAAATCCATTGTAAAGCAGTGCGCGTCTTTTGTCTCCAGTGCAGCAGGAGGCGCTGCAGCTCTTTAGTCCTCAGATAAACTCACTAAAGAAAGAAAGAAAGAACGCGCCTGTGATGTGTTTGTGTATCCTCCGTGTTTTTCTCTCTTGCGTGTTTCATTGAGTGTAAACAGAGTCTTGTCTCTGTGTATTTAAGTGTTGAGACGTTGATGATGAGATGTGCTGTGTTGTGCTGTAAATGAGTATGAACTGATCTGTCCATGCTGGATATATTGACGATTTCATCACAGAAATCTCTCAGCTGAAGAAAGAGGTGGCGTTACTGGAGACTATGCTGAGGTCAAGAGGAGATTTAGCAATGAATCGAGAGGTTTGTACAGCTTAAACATCATTTACCTGAATCAGACAACATCAAATCATTTCTAATCTTACTGTCTGTGTGTGTTGTGTTGTCAGGATGTGGATAGTTGTGAATCTTCAGTGTATGTGACTGATGATGGTAGTCTGGATTCAGTGTGGATGAGCAGAGATCAGAGCCGCACACCACAGCCACTGCTGGACTCTAAACTCTCTGAAGAGAAATCCAGACACACACAGGACTCCGAGCTCAGTCTGACTTTACTCTGTTATACTGAGTCAAAGCCCACAGACACTCAGGACACTACAGTGTGTGACAGTAAACAGAGCTTACAGGAGGATCAAACCTCCACAGAATCTCTGGATTCTGTCTGTAACGCTGGAGAACAGCAGCAGATCCTGCAGACCAAACTGAAGATGTGTTCAGTCAAACTCATCGACTGCAGGAACCTATTGATGAAGATTAAAACTGAACCCATAGAAATCAAAACTGAACCCACAGAAATGAAAACTGAACCCACAGAAATCAAAACTGAACCCACAGAAGAGGAAGATCGCACTGAGGAAGATGATGATTTTATTCCATCAGGTATGTCTCCTTAATTGTTGTGTTTTTAAAAATTTTAACTGTCATGTGAGCACCTGTTTTGGGTTTTCAGTCACAAACTCACTAATAAAAAGTGTAAGTACTAAAAGATTAAAGGAGTTTAGGACATATTTAATACTTATTGAGCAACAGGCATGTGGGGTTAAAGGGTTTGTTCACCCCAAAATGATAATTTGATCATAAATCACTTACTCCTGTGTCGTCCTTAACCCCCAAGTGCTCCAATTGTCTTCAGAACACATTTTTAGATATTTTTTTATTAAATTCGGGAGGCTTCTGTCTGTCCCATTGAATTTGTTTGTTTCACGATTCTTTCCTTAGAAAATAATAAAAGGACATCGGCATAAAGGTCCATCAGTTGTTCAATAATAATATTATGAAGTGACGAGAACACTTTTGTAGAGAAACCAAAACGAAATTTGCACAGCAAATATGACGGCGGAGTGACGCAACTTCATTAAAAGAACTTTGAGTATACTTACTTAGCTTTAATAAATCAATTTATGTAACATAACAGACATTAATGCACAGATAAGATGTGTTATAAATGCCTGAAAAGCAATCTATGCAGCTTGGCTAAGAATTTGAAACTCACAGAGTCACGTAAATTGATTCATCAAATCCTTTCCCAGTAACAGCGTAGCTTTACATGAATTAAACAGCCATGAATGAATGCTTGCGGGTAATAAAAATGCTAAATAAATGTTTTTATTATTTATGCTTATTAGTAGCCTTTTAAACTCACGTTCATCTTGCTGTTCACTTGCGGGTTGAAGGCTGAAGCACAGGAACCACATTCAGCTAACTTTTAAGAAGATGTACCCTAAGTTATATTAATATTAACCAGATAAACATTATTTTTCTAAAAAATACATCTAAATAAATGTCTGTGGTCATTAATTATTCATACCTCTGCGACCTATAGCAAGTTTGATAAAGTTGATGTATGAGTTAATGCATAGATAAACAGCCATTTCATAAACTGTAACAACAAAATGTCAATAATTCTGACATAAAATACCAGTTTGGGAATTCAATGATATATACACTGTTTGATTTGTTACTTTCCTAACGATGTATTATTTCAGTGATTATTATTCATTAAGTTAATATTATTCTTCACTCTTTTGCTCCTCTATTTATTACTAGAGCCCAACCGATAAGCATTTTTTGGGGCCGTTACAGATATTAGGGAGTGAAAAAGACAGATAATAATATATCGACCGGTATTCATTGTGTATATTATAGTACAGTACACATACTACAGTATATAAACTACAGTACTGTACATAGAATACACTATATATACTATATAAAATATTTTTTGCAATGATCACTCACAAATGTGGTAATATCTGCCACATACTTATATCTCCGATAAAATCTGCAAACCGATAAATTGGTTGTTCTCTGTTTATTACCTTGTATGCAATAAGGGAGTGATTGTTATTATTATAAGGGATTGTTCAGTTGATCAGAATTGTTGTAATCGTTAGTAGGGATGTGCATTTGTTATTTTTTCATTTCGATTAATCCATAGGTCTGAAGAACGAGTACTCGATTAACTGGGGGCGAGGCAATCAAATGGGCGGGTTGTACACATCATGGTGAAAATGAAAATATTTTTATTAAAAACACTCAAATAAAACTTAATTTCAAAGAAACTATGACAGAACAATGAACACATACAAATTTTTAATGAATTAAATATTTTTAACAGAAACCTCTAACAGGAATAGCTGCGTGATGAGGTGAAACTAAAGGGTTAATAAACACAAACCGAAGCGCTTTCTATATGATGCACTCTGCATAATATTAAGCCTTTATACAACATAAATGTGCAACGTGCATCTATCTGCATAAAATGCAAGACTTCAACTAAGTCTTCAACTAAGTTATCTAAAAAAAAAAGAAAGTGTAACTCCCTTTGTGGATGTGCATCATAAACAGCGCACTTTTAAACACGTCCAGTCAAAGCTCAAACTTCATAACATTAAGCAGCTTTAAGTGTTTTGCTATCATTTTAGCGTGTAGCTGTGTCATGGCGTCCTCTTACCTCAGTCAAGATGTAATGTTAATGCTCGTATGGCTCTCTGGTATCTCTTGACATTTGATGTTTAAATATGAGATGATAACCCATTGAACTTTTGACGGCCCTGTACATTTTGCACCTGACTGACTGTATTTCCGAAAATTACGGCATTCTTTTAAACCATAGTGCCTCAGTGATGTGAGTTGTGTCGCCGGCTTCACGGGATCGGCGGGCTGGTGGGCTGCCGCACATTGCACAGATCGGCGGGTTGCTGCGGTCAGTCGCGCGGAATTATCTGTTTGTTTTTGAATCACGCATGGTAATGTAACTGATGTCATACGTCGGTCTGCGTAGCTCGACACGACGTCAAACACGCATCTCCAGACCTAGTTTTTACTACCACATACGCTTGTAATGCTAACAAGACATCCAAATGGCGCCATATCCATAATAAATAAACCCACATGATCATCGTTTTTGTGATCGATCATCGATGCCACGTTCGAGTACTCGAGCAATCGAGTACTCGTGCCCATCTCTAATCGTTAGGCCTGTAGCGAAACGTCAAAATTCCATCGTCATATTTTTGCGTCAATTTAATAATGTATGAAACCTGATTCTGTTGTTGATCTGTTGCGGCTGAATGACAAATTAATATTAAAAATCATATCAGGTTAATGTTCAGTTAACAAGCTACGTGTATAACTTCCCCACATATACACACAAGTGCAAGCCAATGTTTCAAGTGTATTATTATTTTTTTTTGCGGTTATGACGGTAAGGAGCTCAGACCCGCGGCATGGGTCACGTGACCGCGGTATGGCGGTAATTCGGTTACCGCCCCAGGCCTAGTTGTAACGGTATACCGGTATGACCGTATACCATGATATTAACATGCACGATTATCATACCATAAACATTTGCTAAATACCGGTTTTGGAAAAAATTATAATAAAGGAGATCTCACCTGTGCTTCTGCGCATATATACTTCATTTCACATGACTGCTAGACAAACCACTCATATAGCTTTTCTCTGTACAGCAGAGAAAATTTCAGAGCCAAAGAACACAAAATCTAACCTCTATCCCCCGCTGAGAAAAAGTTAAAATCTGCATTATGGGAATACTTTGGGTATCCCAAAAATGAGCATGTGTTGTAGTGCTGCCGCGAATAGTCGACGTAATCGACGATGAAAATTTGTCGACGGCAATTTTTTTAGTCGAGGAGTCGCATATTTATTTTTTTCCGTCTCAAACGGCCCACTGTAATTCTGTCTCATGTCTCAAATGGCTCAATGTAATTCACCTCCACACCAGTCTGTGCGCTGTGCGCGCCCTGCTGGTTAATCTGCTACGCTATCATCTTTCTTCCCTCTCCCCCTGCCTTCACTGCTTTAATTTTGAAAAATTGGCGGTGGCAGGTGAGTCTATGGAATTATGAGTCGGAAAGCTTCCGAAGTATGAAAGTATTTTAAGCCAAGTTGTGATAAAAGAGTGGTCTGTTACACCGTGCCAAACGTCGCTGGCTTATCACGGGAGCACAACGACAATGCACGAGCATCTCAAACGAAAACACTCTGGAGTTATTGACGATACACCCACAGAGAATAGGACAACGTAAGTAACTGTTATATGATTATTAATGAAATGGCGAGCTAGTCAGTACTGTTTTATTAACTCTTTTGAGAAGTACAATGACTCTGTCTTTGGATGTTAAAGTCTATGTTTGCTCGTGATTCCGCCACGGAATCAACACTGGACGCAACAAATAGATTTTTCATGATTCCCATTTACATTTTTATTTTACTATTTTAAACGGCTCAATTCATTGTTGCGAGTGTTCAGCGCGTCTCTCTCTCTCTCTCTCTCTCTCTCTCTCTCTCTCTCTCTCTCTCTCTCTCTCTCTCTATCACTCATGTTGCTTGCAGCGCTCGACCGCGCGCGCCTCTCTCTTACGTGACAGTGAAAAGGTGTCAGTGTTTTTAATGTACTTTCTTTTTTGCGTAAACGTCAACATTCACAGATGTCTCTGACAAAGACGACTGATCGAGTTAACATGACTTGAAGAAAGATTAGCAGTAGTGTGAGTCTGTGTGCGAGCTTTCTCCCTCCCTATGATGCTGTATGCCGTGTTCTGTAGTCTATGTAACAACAACAGTGTATTATCTTATATTTCTGAATTTGCACCGAATTGTCTGCGCTATATCACTCGCATTTAAAATCAAGAAATGGCTCAAAACACAACAACAATTATGAGAAGAGCAACAGCAGTAAAGCTACAATGTAAATGTATGGTGATTTTTGCATATCTAAATCAGGATTTTAGCAGCAGTTAAAGAAACAGCTGGTTGGATAAAAACGAGGTGATGGGTCATGTTTAGTCACTATTTTATAGGCTACAACAGAACAGATAATATGTAAAATAGCATTCAGTTGTGTTAAAATGTATGGGGGTAATATGATGCCAATATTATTGAAAATGGACAGAGTAAAAGTCACAAATAGATATTACAACTTGTAAACACAAAACGCAATCTACAAATAGATTAAAAATCCACAAACACAGTCCTTGTGATCCGCAAATGTAAAACAAGATCTACGAATCGTCTTTGTGATCCACAAATATAAAGCATGATTTACAAAAAGAAATCAGTGACTTGTACTTGAAAACCAGAATTTGAATGAATGTAAAGGGACTTCTTTGCAGATGAATATCATTTTCTATTTGTAGATTGTGTCACATTTGTTTTCAGAATTCTGACACTATTGTTTCGCTTTGGTGACAAAATAATGCCATTATCGTTGAAAATGAAGAGACTACAATTTGTAAACACGAAACAAATCTGCAAATAGGTTCCAAAACTGCAAACAAACTCCTCATGATCTGCAAATGTAAAACGAGATCTACAAATATATAAAAATCCACGAACAGACTCTTCATGACATACAAATATAAAATGCGATTTACAAATAGATTTAAAATCCGCAAACCAACTCTTTATGATTCACAAATAGAAATCATCGACTTGTACTTGCCAAACAGAATTTAAATGAATGCAAAGTGATTTGTCTGTGCATGAGGGTCATTATTTGTTTGTAGATTGTGTTGCATTTGTTTTCAGAATTTTGGCACAACTGTTTCGCTGTTTTCCATTAAAAAAATCTACAAATGCCCTCCTCACAATTTGCAAACAAACACAGTCTAACTTGTATTTTCCAACCATTGTAAAAAGACATTCTTACACATTCTGTGCAAAGTTCAGCATGCAAGTGTTGAATCTGTGTTTGCAGATCACAGGGCATTCACGAATCCTTCTGCACAAGTCTACAGATCTTTTTGGCACTATCTTTCCGCAGAGTTTGTCACTACGATCCACGCGTGTAGTCAGCCAATCAGGGGTATTGCTTCAAAGTAATGCCACGCCCCCTCAATAAGCTCTTTTCAAAATAAAAGCTGGGCTCACTGCCATTTACCGTTGCCGGTGTTACAGCGCTGAAAGGCAGCCAGACCGCGTTATCGATATTATATTAAGGATATTAAAGCATTTATGTATAGCATGGCAAATATGTAGCATTAACGTGAACTAGAACAACCCCTCGTTTAAGTTATTATCAGTGCCTGACAATTCAGCCGAGGTCATTAAATCGTTAAAAACACTGCATGAAGCGGTTTTATCCTTAAAACATCAGTGTCTCTTCAACGAACATTTGCCGAGCGTCAGCGAGCCAGCTGGATGGAGTGGAGCTGCTAAGGTGACGCAGCTAAAATAAAGCAAGCGGGTGCAACGATAATATTGGATGTAACTTGCCGTAATTAACAAAAACATGAGCCTTATTTGACAGCAGCACTAATTGAACTATTTGACCATATGCATTTGATATACATACCGTGACCGGAATGCACTTACAAATCGCGCTGTTATTAGAAACATTTAACTGTTTCCAGACTGAGCATGGAGACAAACAAGCGCAAGCCGTTTATAGAAGCAGCTGCCTGTCAGCGTGTACGGAATGAAGTCAAAACGGTCTCGGTTTTTAGACCGGCAGTCTGCCTGTGCCATTCCACCCTAATCCGGACTGCAAATTACATGTTAATATTATATCCACCATTTACAATCCTTCCTTTAAGGTCTGTTCTGCTTTTAACAGTTCAAAGCTATTACTCTCTGTAGCTTTCGAGTCCGTTGTAGGCTACAGGTAAATTTTGCAGTTGTTTTAGTTAACTTTGCAGAGCATTTTATTGTCGGAAATGGTCCTGGGCTGGGTTTTCCTATAACGATTGAACTTAGCACTCAAGAGCGCTTTCTACAAGGTAAAACGATCGCTCGCAGCTGGGTTTTAAGTGCTACTAACGAGCCGCTATCCCTTTGTCAAGTGCTGAAATGTCACTTACTGAATGACTCGTAATTGTAGCAGAAGCTTGTTTAGGCTAATGATCTTCAGCCGATGTGCACTAATATTTTTTAAAATATTATTAATTATTTTTCAATGACTTATTAAATGTTTTAATAATTTGTGCATCATGAAATATTCTTTTTTCATATTTAGTTAGGACTCGTCCCACTGCGCAATGCCTTCTGCATTTTATAATATAGTTTAGATTTTTCTTTTTATTTGTTGTTTATTATCTATGTTTATTTATTATTAAGGATTATTGCATTACCCAGTTGCGAGCGATCGTTATACGTGCATCTTTGGGAAACGCACGTAAATGAACAACGAATGTTCGTTAAGTAGCTCGTAGAAAGCGCTCTTAAGTGCTAAGTTTAATCGTTATCGGGAAACCCAGCCCTGTTCGTTTGGAATGTGACTGGCACACAGCTCTAGTCAGGACTGATTAGGCTATCCATTTATCAAGTATTGATTAATTATTTTCACTTAATCCCTTTTGCATTTTACAAAAAGTAGAATAGGCAGGCATATTCTGAATTTAATCAAAATTATGACTGTGGCGTTGAAGGAACCTTCCTTTAGTGATAAATAAATAAGTTATTTTGCTATTATTATCTAGCAAATATGACAGTTTTAAACAAACTAAGTAGCCTATTTATTTATTTATTTATTGGCAAATGCAGAACAACAAGGAACATGTAGAACATAGGCGACACGCCTCTACCTTGCGATGAGAAGATTAATCATGGGGAACATAAGCTAAATGTAATTTTAAAATGTATTTAATTTAAAAACAAATTTAAACCGAAAGCGGATTGTTTATGCTTGTCAAATTTATGCTGGCTCGGTCAAAAAATTTCGTCAGGCAGTATTTGATATATGTATTTGTGTTCATGGAAAACAATATAGGCTATAGAAATTCGTGCTGAGTGACAGGAAAAAGACAACCGTGCTATTGGCACAAGAAAAAAAAGGGTCAATGAATACGAACAAATAAATCGAAAAAAAATTAAGATATTGTTGATTCTGCATTTATCCAGCCCAGCATAAATTTGACAAGCATGTGCTTTCGTTTTAAAAATGACAGTTAAGCCTTTAATCATATAAGGGAGAAAGGCGTGTAGCCTACCTTTGCTTTCTCCTCATTGTTCTGCATTTGCCAATGAAAAAGTCAGTCATATTTGTTATAAAAAAAAATCAATGTATGCTACATAATAATAGAACTTGTTAATTTTTTACCAAAATAAGAAAAAGAAAGTCGGTAAAAATGTGCACCCAGCTAGACACTCAAAATGAGGGCCGGAGTGGGACTCGCTGACTATTAAAATAATATAATTAAATCCTCAGTAGCCATATCTGCTATAATGTTCTCTGCAGCCTTGAAAATTCATTGTATTTTTCTAATATATCATTTCCAATTCAGTGCAAATACAGTAGCCTAAACAATTATGATTTTGCCATAATTGTGCAACCCTATATTTTAATATTATTTAAGTAAACTTGTTAAAAAACTACTAAAAGGGAACAAATGTGTTTTCCCCTATATTTCTATAAAAAAATGTAGGTCTTGTAAATACGTATGGGGTTGCAATAGTTTGGAACCTACTGATATACAAAACTGGCTAATATGTCCTGACTGGAGCTGTGCGCGTCTGCGAAAAAAAAAAACGAAATAGGCGTCAGCTCATTTAATGTCATTGTGCTTTCAGTTAACCTGTTTAGAACTAGAAGTGTTCGCCCTGCCCTCGACTTTAGGCGGTGCGTTCAAGTTCATATACAGCGTGCAGACAGCGTGCCCGAGCGCGAGGGGGAAAAGTCCGCGGGAGAAACTCAACAGCTTTAATGTACAAAAACCTTACGACAAACGAGAAACGTTCTAACGGAAGCCTTCAGTCAAGCAGGATTAAAAAGAGGATGAGAAACGTGCAAAATATACAATGTACAGTATATGCAGTTATGTCATTAATAACTACTGCTTTTAAAAGGACTTTTAAGTTATTGTTTTTGTTTCATTTTCAAAGTTTGATACATTGTGCATAATGACATACTTGGAAAAAGGGATAATTCAACAATAATTTATAATTGTATATCTTTGATTAATTTTATGAAATACATCAACTATATTTCAATGCACATTTAGGCCCTGAACAAAAAACAACTCGCGAGGGGAGGACTAGGGATTAACCCTTAATTAACTTTAAGGAATTAACTTTAGTGTTTAGAATTCAGTTAAAAACCAAAAAAAAGAATTCTGTGTGCTTTTTGTTTAAAGTGCTTGTTTTTATTTAATGTATTTATTTATTCACTGGTGGTAGGGTTGGGGGACAATGAAGGGGAGGGGGGGAATAATTTGATGTAACGGGTGGAATAATTTTAACATGTCACCTGCAGTCCGGGTGAGGGTGGATTGCAGACTGCGGGTCTAAAAGCCAAGACTGTTTTGACTCGATTTGAGTGCCTAGCTCGATTTGAGTGTCTAGCTGGGTATGCGGTTTTATCTACTTCGTTTTTCTTATTTTACACTGTAAAAAATGTTTTGTGGCTTAGTAAATTTAACTAAATAAAATTAGTCAATTATATAAAAAATAGGTTAAAAGAAAAACTATTTTTGAGTAGAAAATAATGCAAAAATGTGAGTAATTCTAGATTAACACATTATTTAGTTAATTCCTAAATTTTATCATGTAAAATTTGTGAGAAGGAAATTAAATAATTATAAAAAAACAATAGGCTGTATTAACTTAAAAATATAGTGCATCATTTTTGCATCCACTTTTTAAAGAAAATTTTACATGGAATTTTTAGTAGGCCTAATTGCTTCTCCATGTAAAACTTACTTAAACATTGCAATTGCTTAAATTGCAAAGGCTTAAATTCAATGTAAAACTTACTTTAAAAAAGTATATGTAAAAATGATGCACTGTTTTTTTTTTTAGTAAATCCAGCGTATAATTTTTTTCATATTATTTTTATCAGTGTACTTAGTTTGTTTAAAACGGTCATATTTGTTATTAAAAATCATCAATATATGCTACGTAATAATAGCAAAAGAACTTATTTATTTTTCACTAAAATAGGAAAGTTTCTTCATGCCACAGTCATAATTTTGGATAAATGCAGAATATGCGTGCCTATTCTACTTTTTGTAAAAAGCAAAAAGGATTAAGTGAAAATAATGAATCGATACTTGATAAATGGGTGACTTGTTCATTATTGTAGTATCAAGAAATGCATTACATTTTTTAAAAACAAAGCCCGCCTTTTAATCTTTCTGACTAGAGCTGTGCGCCAGGCAAATTCCAAACGAGCAGGGCTGGGTTTCCCAAAAGCATCGCTAAGTAGATCGTAAAAACAATCTTAAAATTCATCTTAGAATTATGGGCCGTTTCCCAAAAGCTTTGTAGCTTAAGTAGCACTCGAAAATCATCGTAGATCTACGAGTGCTCTGGAGTAATCGTTAATTTATAAGTGCATCGTAAGACAGCAGTGTTACAAGGTCACCTGCAGGACAACCAGCAAATTGCACTCCTGCAATAACGATAATGTAATGTTTTAAATGTAGGCTATATTTATTTATTGGGTTTTTTTTTCTTTGTTTATTTGTTTAAATTACTTTAATATAATATATTTAAAATTCAAACGAGAAATGAAATTTAAATGACTAAACATAAATTAATTAAGAAGGAAAACGTATTTGGTACAATTTTGGTAAAAGTTGGTACTAGCAAATTGATAAATGGTTCCTACCAATTGCTGCTATAATTCATCTAGGCTACAGTAAAAAAATATTTTTTTGAAGGGTATGGCATCTGATTAAAGAAACCAAATAAATATTTACGGTACAATGCAATAATCCTTAATAATAAATAAACATAGATAATAAACAACAAATAAAAAGAAAAATCTAAACTATATTATAAAATGCAGAAGGCATTGCGCAGTGGGACGAGTCCTAACTAAATATGAAAAAATAATATTTCATGATGCACAAATTATTAAAACATTTAATAAGTCATTGAAAAATAATTAATAATATTTTAAAAAATATTAGTGCACATCGGCTGAAGATCATTAGCCTAAACAAGCTTCTGCTACAATTACGAGTCATTCAGTAAGTGACATTTCAGCACTTGACAAAGGGATAGCGACTCGTTAGTAGCACTTAAAACCCAGCTGCGAGCGATCGTTTTACCTTGTAGAAAGCACTCTTGAGTGCTAAGTTCAATCGTTATAGGAAAACCCAGCCCAGGACCATTTCCGACAATAAAATGCTCTGCAAAGTTAACTAAAACAACTGCAAAATTTACCTGTAGCCTACAACGGACTCGAAAGCTACAGAGAGTAATAGCTTTGAGCTGTTAAAAGCAGAACAGACCTTAAAGGAAGGATTGTAAATGGTGGATATAATATTAACATGTAATTTGCAGTCCGGATTAGGGTGGAATGGCACAGGCAGACTGCCGGTCTAAAAACCGAGACCGTTTTGACTTCATTCCGTACACGCTGACAGGCAGCTGCTTCTATAAACGGCTTGCGCTTGTTTGTCTCCATGCTCAGTCTGGAAACAGTTAAATGTTTCTAATAACAGCACGATTTGTAAGTGCATTCCGGTCACGGTATGTATATCAAATGCATATGGTCAAATAGTTCAATTAGTGCTGCTGTCAAATAAGGCTCATGTTTTTGTTAATTACGGCAAGTTACATCCAATATTATCGTTGCACCCGCTTGCTTTATTTTAGCTGCGTCACCTTAGCAGCTCCACTCCATCCAGCTGGCTCGCTGACGCTCGGCAAATGTTCGTTGAAGAGACACTGATGTTTTAAGGATAAAACCGCTTCATGCAGTGTTTTTAACGATTTAATGACCTCGGCTGAATTGTCAGGCACTGATAATAACTTAGACGAGGGGTTGTTCTAGTTCACGTTAATGCTACATATTTGCCATGCTATACATAAATGCTTTAATATCATTAATATAATATCGATAACGCGGTCTGGCCGCATTTCAGCGCTGTAACACCGGCAACGGTAAATGGCAGTGAGCCCAGCTTTTATTTTGAAAAGAGCTTATTGAGGGGGCGTGGCATTACTTTGAAGCAATACCCCTGATTGGCTGACTACACGCGTGGATCGTAGTGACAAACTCTGCGGAAAGATAGTGCCAAAAAGATCTGTAGACTTGTGCAGAAGGATTCGTGAATGCCCTGTGATCTGCAAACACAGATTCAACACTTGCATGCTGAACTTTGCACAGAATGTGTAAGAATGTCTTTTTACAATGGTTGGAAAATACAAGTTAGACTGTGTTTGTTTGCAAATTGTGAGGAGGGCATTTGTAGATTTTTTTAATGGAAAACAGCGAAACAGTTGTGCCAAAATTCTGAAAACAAATGCAACACAATCTACAAACAAATAATGACCCTCATGCGCAGACAAATCACTTTGCATTCATTTAAATTCTGTTTGGCAAGTACAAGTCGATGATTTCTATTTGTGAATCATAAAGAGTTGGTTTGCGGATTTTAAATCTATTTGTAAATCGCATTTTATATTTGTATGTCATGAAGAGTCTGTTCGTGGATTTTTATATATTTGTAGATCTCGTTTTACATTTGCGGATCATGAGGAGTTTGTTTGCAGATTTGGAACCTATTTGCAGATTTGTTTCGTGTTTACAAATTGTAGTCTCTTCATTTTCAACGATTATGGCATTATTTTGTCACCAAAGCGAAACAATAGTGTCAGAATTCTGAAAACAAATGTGACACAATCTACAAATAGAAAATGATATTCATCTGCAAAGAAGTCACTTTACATTCATTCAAATTCTGGTTTTCAAGTACAAGTCACTGATTTCTTTTTGTAAATCATGCTTTATATTTGTGGATCACAAAGACGATTCGTAGATCTTGTTTTACATTTGCGGATCACAAGGACTGTGTTTGTGGATTTTTAATCTATTTGTAGATTGCGTTTTGTGTTTACAAGTTGTAATATTTATTTATGACTTTTACTCTGTCCATTTTCAATAATATTGGCCTAAAATTACCCCCATAAAAATGCAATATAAGATCAAAGAGTAGAAGTGAAACATTTCATATTTCTGTTAAGCATCTACTTTGCACTGGAAGTTTTTATTATTATTTATATTGTTTACATTGTAATTTTTTATTTGGTAACATTTAAGTTATTCATATTGTTTATGACACCGGTGGGTTCAAAATAAAATGGACACGATGAAATAACAAACACTTGAGTTTTTTTTAATTAGTCGTTTAGAATAGTCGACTATTCGAAAAATTAGTCGAAAGATTAGTCGTTAGAAAATTAGTCGTTAGTGGCAGCACTATTGTGTTGTCCTTAAAGATGGATATCCAGTTTGCGAGAAATGTGGACGAAGAGTGGCTGCAAAAGGAGAAAATACGTCGAACATGTGCTACCATATTCGCAAACACATCCCTCTGTACAGATGAAGGTGTGTTTTATTTATAATTTAAAGCAGTATTATTTCCATGATGCAGAGGGAATCCCAAAATCCAGTCATGAAAATCGGCATAAATCGGAAACGGATGTGTGTTTAATTTTCGGCCAATCTGTTTTCGGACACAAAGCTGTTATATAAATGCAAGTGAACTGTCTTGAGGAAAATCTTGATGACATTTTCTTGTCGTTTAATCTCTATATAATGCCTGATAAAGCGTTGTTTATAAGCGCACATGTCTGTTTTGTTTACATGTGAACGCTGGTAACCTCTCGCTCTCCGTCTCGTTCTCTTGAAACACTAAAGCACATTAAAGTGATTTATATTACAAGTCAATTTTAAGTTGATTATACATAGGCGAAATCTAAAGAGAAATAACTTATTTCTTATTTTGTTCAAATGAGTGATGCAGCATCATTATTTTATTTTTTTCAAAAGTTTTTTTTTTAATATCTGTTTTCATTCATTTAAGGGTCATTATAGCTGATGATTATAATACTACAAATAATTTTATACCGTGAAACTACGAACACCGTGATAGTTTCTGAGACGATTATCATACCGTGAAAATTTCATACCATTACAACCCTACATATCCGATAGCGCAGGTGCACAGTCAAACGACTTCATGTTTGCGTCTTTTTGGCTTAAATGGACAAATGCTCATATGCCAAAATAGCTTTGTAATTTTTATAGTAAACATTTGGTTACTGTACGTCTTAAACGAATAAACATTGTATGCATTCGGTTTTATAATAAGCATAATCTGTCTCTGTCATTAAAGTTAATTAAATATCAAAATAAGAAAACGTTTGTATCTTAGTAAATAAAGATGAATCCACATTTACTTTAATTTTTTTTGCCAAACATCCTTTGTGTTTAGCTCTGCTATTTGAAATAAGTTGAAGGTTTATCATGGAGTTTAGATTTCCTGATCTTTTGCTTCATTAAAGGGATAGTTCACACAAAATTTAAATTCTGAAAAATGTTGTTCTAAACCTGTACGAATTTATTTTTTCTGATGAACACAAAATAAGATATTTCGATAAATGATGGTAAGCACGCAGCTGATTGTAACCATTGACTACCATAGTAGGAATAAAAACAACATGATGGAATTTAATAGGGCTGTGTATCGCCAACAATTCCCCGATACGATACGTATCCCGATACAAGGGTCCCGATACGATGCGCATCACGATACAAGACTATTTTGAATTACATTTTTGTTCAGAATTTAGTAACATTTATTATTATTATTTTTATTATTATTTGTTTATTGTACATTGAATAAGCAGTGTTGTAACAGTTGTGTTTTTGCCATTAATTTATTAGCTATTAGAAATATTTAGTTACTTAACTTATGTTTTTCTTAAAAGCAGTTTTACAAAGATGATGCCTTACTCTTGTCTCTCATTATTCTACATCTATGAATATATCTATAAACATGCAGTCAGACTTAATACTATTTAATAGAAATCAGATTATTAATGTGACAGTTATAGTTTGAAGTAGCTCTGTATCTCTTCTCTAGACATTCACTTTTCACATGCAAATCTTTGTCGTGTTTCTTCTCAAATGCGTTAGTACTGTCTTATAAGAGAGTGGCTAATAAAGCCCTTTGCAGTAGTATAGGCTAAGATATCTGCGCTTTCATACTGAACTCATTGATTTTAATGCGCGCGAGAGAGAGTGCGAGTACGCGGCTCACTATGCAGACACGTGCGCCAGCGAGACAGACACGCAAAGTGAAAGTAAACCCCGCCACCTTTAACTTTACGTACTCTGCGGGACACATGCGTCCTTTCCATATGGATCACGAATCAACAGCAATTCGTCACGTTACTTTCAAAAGTACATCCGAATCGATACGGAAGGTGCTGTATCGATGCGCGCATCGTCAGGTGCCATGATGATGAATCGTCGTAGGGATATTTTGAACACAGCACTAGAATTTAATGGATATACCATTAATTGTGTGCTTACCATCATTTATCAAAATATCTTATTTTGTGTTTATCAAAATAAAATAAACTTATACAGGTTTAGAACATACGAGTGAGTAAATGGACAGAATTTTCATTTTTGGGTGAATCACTTTAACAGAAATACAGCAGAAATTTTTTAAATTCACCTTTATTATGTTTACATTTTATAATGCATTCATTCATGCTTTCTTGATACATAGTTACACATCGTTTCCTTTCCTGGACTATGGACCCCCTAAAGTAGCTTTGGCCACCCCCTGGCCTGAAATCACTGATACAACCTTTAAAATATATAATTAAGAATGTTTTTGGCATTTATTTGAGATACATTACGGTTTTTATTAATCAAGCAACAGAAACTAATCGTTAGATTAATCATCCAATTAGTCGTTAGATAAATCAGAAAAATAGTCGCCCGATTAATCGTTTAATAAATGGTCGTTTACCCCAGCTCTAGTAATCGTGTCAAAAGTAGTATAACAGTAAATAAAAATTGTCGGGCACATAAATATCCAAATAGTCATTATCTGTAAAAAAAAAAATAATTATCGGTCGATCTCTACTGAACACTATCTGAGCACTTGGGGGTTTAGAATGACACAGGGAAAAGGGATCATTTGGGATGAACTATCCCTTTAAAAAATACTTAATCTTATTCTAGAACTGTCTTCATATAATGCAACAAGGATTGTGAAGTGAAAATCGTAATTTGTACAAATTAAAAATATTCCTCTGTTTGACAACTCCTACAAAAATGTGGATTACTCAAAAAGAATCATGCATAATTAGGGGTGGGAATCGGGGGGGATTCAGAATCGATTCTTAGGGTCCCGATACAATTCAGAATTGATTCTTGACGTACTAATTTGCATATCTGTGAGGTCATTACGTCTCATTTGCTCTCAAAGCCAGGTTAATGTTTGCACTTTTGCTACTAGTCCCTGAGCTGTCATATACTGTACTTTAATTCAACTAAGGGATAAATAATGTCATTCTTACATATGAAGAGTTTTGTTGCAAAACGAGAAAACTCCGTTTTTTTTATTTTTCAGAAATCTTGTTTTTTTTTGGTTGTGCATTCCAATTAATATCAATTCAACTGCAGTTGGTTTGTTTTGATTTAAACCTTCGTAACTTAAAAAATACAGCTAACTAGCACCATAAAACAAAATAATAACATGATAAAATAATAATAAACATGTTTTGACTAAAATGTTAAAAACTGAGTTTTCACGTTTTGCAACGAAACTCTTCATATATGTCCTGTAATCAAACGTGACATATTAATTCTGAATGTTAACCATCATTAACTTCCACGAACTGATTAACGTTAAGGGTCTAGCATCATCATTATACACAGTGATTTTGGCAGCATTAATGTATTTATATAATGCAGCGCACCCAGCGACTGAATGTGCATATTTTTACAAAAGTATATTCATGTTATATCTAAACAGTCAGTGGATGGTTTAGGGAAACGCTATAGCACAGTCAGAAGAGTCATTAAATTAAATGCGCTGTTCTCCCTGCCGCTCACTGAACAGAGAAAAGGCAGAGAAAGACTATCCCAAAGTGTATCTTGTTTTCTTGCAGTTTAGAATGACTCAAACAGGGCTGTTCTAGATTTAATTTCTTTCTCTTCTGCTCTTGTAAGCTCCGCTATGTGCTCGTGCAGTGAGCGCTCTCTTAAGTTGTCCATTTGCAGCACCTCTCCCCCAGTTGAGTTTCACCTTTTAGTTCCGATAACATCACATTATTATTTTGTAAACTAACATTTAAGAATTGATTTTTGACATTTGTGAATCGATTCAGAATCGTCCCACGTCCGAATCGCGATTCATCGAAGAATCCATTTTTTTGTCCCACCCCTAATTAATGGGTGGTTTCCAAGACAGGGATGAGACTTGTCCTAGACTAAAATAAATGAAGGAGCTGTTCAAACTGAAAACAACTTGCAAAGACACATCTTAAAGCTATGGTCTACGATTTCAAAATTGTTAAATATTAATAACCTTGTTTAGATGCTGGTTTTGGTTCTACAGTAAAATCGTAACAAAATGAAGAGAAAAAAGAATTTAAAAAATCCATTCACTATATTGGGTGTATAGCAGCAAAGAAGTTTACCAATACATTGGTCAACTGCTCTCATCCAATCCCCGCTCCACTTGAAACTCCACCTTGCGCTCGCGTCTCCACCTTATCGCACCCCGCCCCCTTCTGCGACATGAAATTTGTGACAGTGTATGGTAGCTAGCAAAGTAGCAACAGCTCACAAATGGAGGGAAAAAAAACGACAGCAGCAAGCGGCCCCTGCTTGTCCCTACAGTAAAGGTCGGAAGAAAGAGAAAGTCTGTAGAGGAAATAGCAGAGATAAAAAAAATGTGAAAAACGCCGGAATATAGGGTCCGCCATTGACCGTTGGAGGAAGCTTCAGGGAGATTTTGGGCTAAAAACCGACACTGACAAGGCGGACTTTTTGTTGAGCGGGTTAGCATTTATTTATACTTTTATGGTGTGAGGTGTTACATAAATATCTTAAGTATGACAACATGCTCATGCTGCCGGTTGGCATTGGAATGTTAGCCGTTTAGCATCGCCTATATGATTATATTTCTTGAAGTGCTTGAATATATTTCAATATGCCTAGCAGGTTTCTGTTTGAGCCGATCGGAATTTGAACAAGATGCGCTGTGTGCTGCTATAACAATTACTTATAACCTTAAAAATACTAACTCATAATTATTGTCCAATTATTGTGCAATTAATGTACGCTAGGTAGCACTTTTGGCCAGGGGAAACAAGGCTTAGGAGGGGAAACATATGCCAAATGTTGTTGTGAAAGTAAATGACGTCAATCAGTCATAATTGTAAGTGTTCATTCCTTCAAGGCTTTGTGTTCACTGCTTTCAGCTAAATCTCTGTAAATCTTGGTAAATCTCTTTTCTGATGTTTACTACTGGTGATCACAGCTTGACTGAGTGACGTTGTTCAGGTTGCTTCCCGGTGGGAGGGATCAGTTTTTAGTAAGGCATGTTTGTTAAAACTAGTTATATTTTATAATTAAACTAAGGCCTAGTCCTGACTTAAGCTAATCCCTGTCTGGGAAACCATCTCTATAGGTTTTGTAATTGATTACTAGTTATATTGTTATTATTTTAATAAAATATTAACAAAAATAATAAAATTCCTGCATATGTTTTCAAATTTTAGTTTATTTAATGTGCAATGACCCAGCTGTAATAACAGGACTGACACCTGTCTTCTGTCTATATGTGTGAATCTAGAAAAAGATACAGAATCTCAATTCTTCATCCTTCTTTGTGTAAATAAGAGTAAAAAGACAATTTAATTGTTTCTTGTTTCTTTCAGATGTGAAGAGTGATTCATGTTTGGATATAGAAATAACGTCCTCAACATCAAAAGAGCGACTGACAGCACAAACTCTTTCCTGCATCACCTGTGGAAAGACATTCAGCACACAGAGACATTTAGAGAGACATGAGAGAAAACACACAGAACAGAAACTCTTCACCAGATCTGAGACCAAATTTACTACCTTACAAGAGAAGAAACTTAATTCAAAAGACCACAGAGAGAAGAAGAAGAAGCAGTTTCACTGTGAGCAGTGTGGGAGGATTTGTGTCTCTTTCTCTCAACTAAATGTTCACATGAGGACACACAGCGGTGAAAAGCCTTTCAACTGCACTGAATGTGGAAAATACTTCAAAACCAAACACACTCTTAAAATTCATCAGAGACTTCACACAGGAGAAAAACCTTACGAGTGTCCTCACTGTGAGAAGAGATTTAGTTGTAAACATAAACTGAAGACACATGTGCTTTTACACACCAATGAGAGACCGTATCAGTGCAGTGAATGTGAAAAAACCTTTAGGGATTCAAGTTCATTAAAAAAACACCAGAATATTCACATTAAAGAGAAACTCTATCAGTGTTCACACTGTGATAAACATTTCTGCCTTAAATATAATCTGATGGTCCATCAGAGAGTTCACACTGGAGAAAAACCTTACAAATGCTCTCAGTGTGACAAGACTTTTTCTCAGTCAGGTCACTTCAAAGAACATCAGAGGGTTCACACTGGAGAGAAACCTTACATCTGCACTCAATGTGGAAAGAGCTTCACTCATTCATCTCAATTCAGAGATCATCAGAAAGTTCATACTGGAGAGAATCTTCATCACTGTAGTGTCTGTGGGAAGAGTTTCTCTAATATATCTAAATTCAGAGTTCATCAAAGAGTTCATACGGGAGAGAAACCTTATCACTGTAGTGTCTGTGGGAGGAGTTTTAGTGTAAAGTATACCTTAATAAGTCACATGAGAATTCATACAGGTGAAAAACCTTTCAAATGCTCTCAGTGTGACAAGACTTTTGCTTATTCATGTCACTTAAAAGTCCATCAGAGAGTTCATACTAGAGAGAAATCTTATTACTGTAGTGTCTGTGGAAAGAGCTTCGCTAGGTTATCTCAATTAAGAGATCATCAAACAGTTCATACTGGGGAGAAACCTCATCACTGTAGTGTCTGTGGAAAGAGCTTCTCTTGGTTATCTCAATTAACAGTTCATCAAAGAGTTCATACTGGTGAGAAACCTTATCACTGTGGTGTCTGTGGGAAGAGTTTTAGTGTAAATGATACCTTACTAAGGCACCAGAGAGTTCATACAGGTGAAAAACCTTACAAATGCTCTCAGTGTGACAAGACATTTGCTTATTCAGGTTACTTCAGAGTCCATCAGAGACTTCACACTGTACAGAACCTTTAACTCTTTCCTCGCCAGCGTTTAAAAAAAAAAGTTGCCAGCCATCGCCAGCAGTTTTCATGATTTTCACAAAAGTTTAATGTCTTCAAGAAAATGTACAATATATCAAATAAAGAAATAGACCCTCTGCTTTCAAACAAAAAAGACATTTCATCCTACCTTCATTAGTTCTCTTTTATCACCTCTGAAATATTGGTAGGTTTTTCAAAAACACCAAATTTTGATCAAAAAGTTGAGATAATTGCATTTTTGTAAAGAACTTTTGATGGAGATCCAATTCAGAGCGATCCTCAAAAACATACACAGACTGTTTGCCCTAGGGCAGTGTTTCCCAATCCTGGTTCTCGAGTACCCCCTTCCAGAAAGTTTTAGATGTCTCCTCATTTAAAACACCTGATTAAACTATTCTGTCTCCTTTCAGAATGGATAGCATGTCTCACCAACAAGCTGTTGAGTAAAATCAAGTGTGTTAGATAAGGAGACATCTATAACTTTCTGGAAGGCGGTACTTGAGGACTAGGATTGGGAAACACTGCCCTAGGGCAATACTTGGCCCTGTCCCAAATGGCGCACTTCATGTGGACTTTCGGTCTCGTGGCCTTAAATTGCGCGTTCTCACTGAGTCTATGAGTCCGTAGGGTGTCCCATCTGTCATTTTTACGCTTTGAAGTGTGCTCATCAGCGCCTCCTTTGCCCCCTTGATGCGGCCTTCAGCGAAGCCCGCACTGCAGCAGGCTTCGCGCACTTTACCAACCCAGAAGTCCTTGCGAAAGGGCAATCAGACGACGGAAGGGAGGAGTTCATACTGACGTTCAACTTCTCTACCTATTTCCGGTGTGATGCTCGAGTCTCTCAAAATACGACTCCGGTGCACCCACGTGGACTCGCATCAAGGGTCCCTAAAGTCGGGACTACATGATGTCATCAAAGTGTGGACTCTGAGGAGGACCACAAGTCCGGAGCGTGCCATTTGGGACAGGGCCCTTCTGAGTTGTATAAGTTGCGGAAGAGCACTCGGAGCCTGCAGCTACAGACCACCGCCCAGAAACCCGCATTCGCAGACCCCTCGTTTTTCGAGACAGCGTCCCCTCCCGTTTGGAAGATCGTATAACACCCTTATCCAAATGGCATTGAAAACAATTGGATGCAATATTACGGTCTCGTTTTATTTAAAGTTATCCAAATAAATATTTGCGTTCCCTGCTTAATGCATGTGCCAAAAAACTCTCTGTATTCTCTGACTAACAAGTCAGTAGTCTGCAGTATTTTTTGAGCGTGGGTGTAATTGAAAGAAAATTACTGATGGAAGGGATACAATTACAGATTGAACGATCTTATGTAAAATATTATTTGATAAATTGCTGCAATGTTTTTTATGTAAATTCCATTTTTTTTTTCAGTTCAACCTGTAATGTTCTTATTAACATTATATCACGCTAACATTACAAAACTTGTTTTTTCATATTTTGAATGCAAAGCAAAACTTAAATAAGAATAGACAAAACACCAATAATAAACAATTCTGTACTTTATTGAACAATTAACTAAACATCATCTTGCTGTAAACAGGAGAAAGCAAAGAAAAAATGAAATAATTGTGCTAGTGACTTTACTTTTCATCTTCAATTGCATTAAAAAGAACTCTTCATTTATAAGTCACTTTGGATAAAAGTGCCGTCTGCTAAATGAATAAATGTCAAATAATGTAACTGCATAAGTAATTACTTCCTGCAGGTGATTTTCCTTCTTTTTTCAGTCTTTTGGAACCTGCTCTGTCAAATTCCTTGTCTTCACTACAATAAAAGATGAATGTCATTGTCAAAAATATTGTGAATTACAAATACCATTTTTTTGCAAGAAGGGTCACGGAGGAACACCTCCTCCTGCCAGGATAATGCCTGCATTTCACATAGGCCATGAATGATGGCCTGTCCATATAAATTAATACATCAACTAATTAATAAAAAACATTGCATATATGACAATAACAGAAAAGGCTGGTTAATAAATAGTGTAGGCATAATACATTTGATCATTAGTCAATTGTATGAGTTGTAAATAGCTGGCAACAAATTTAGATCACAGTTAAATTGATATTGATTCATTTTAATACTTACTTTTCTAAGAACTTATTTAAGTAGTCTACATAAATTATATAAAGTAAAATAATTATTCCTGCATTAATTAATTAAATTTATAGTTTAAGGAGAAAAGGTCAAACGGTCAAATTCTTTGATATTAACACACTTTGGGGTGGTTTCCCGAACAGGGATTACTTTAAGACAGGACTAGGGCTTAGTTTAATTAGAAAATATAACTAGTTTGATCAAAGCCACCTTGTGTACATTTTGAGGCCAAGCAATGGCCACTGATGTATTTTAAGACATGTCAGTGCAAGTTGTTTTCAGTTTGGGCAGCTCTTATATTTATTTAACTAGTCTAATTCCTGTCCGGGAAACCGCACATCGATGTATTTAATTGGTCTACTTTAATGTCAACTAATTTTAATCTTATTTTACAATGGCTTGTCTACAAAAAGTCCAAGGTTAAAAGCTAACGTTAGCTAGCTATATTATTTAGCTATAAATATTATCGGGGAAAAAAGGCTAAAAACATACATTATCTGCTCAAATTTTGTTACAATCTATCTTTACAAATATTAAATGTACTAGTATATCGATGGGCTAAGGTAGTTTGATTAAAAAACAATTCGAATGAGTATGATTCGATTAATAAAACTGAGGATACTCACGTTTCTTGTCACGCTGTCTCGAAAAACGAGGTTTTGTCGATTTTATGAAATTGAATATGTAAACCCTGCTGAAAAAAACAGCATACCAGCAAGACCAGCATATGTTGTGTTTTGGTGCTGGTTTGCTAGTGAACACCAGCTAAATCAGCATCAAACCAGCACCAGCATTAGCACCAGCTTAACCAGCAACAAACCAGCATTAGCACCAGCATCCCATGCTGGTCACACCAGCATATGTTGTGTTTTGGTGCTGTAATGCTGTGACCACCAGCTAAACCAGCATATACCAGCATAATTCCCATGCTGGTCCATGCTGGTTTGATGCTGTTTTTTTTCAGCAGGGAACTTTATTAAATACAATTTATTTAATGTGTTTTGGTAATTTTTTGTGTTAAAATTACTTAAAAAAATACTGGAATAAAAACTACTTATTGATTTTGTGAAGGATTTATCTATTCTTATTGTGTACCTGCGATTGAAGCGAATACTGAATAAATCCAACGTAATACAAATGAGCTGTTGAACCATTTTAGGTTGATATACAGGTCGTGAGCGCTGATCAGATGGATTTAGGAAATATTACTGTTATTGTGCCACCACAATTCAAAGTTTTGAAAGCATTTCAGTCAAGAATGTATGTTTTTACATTCCTGAAGTATTTGGAGATGGAAGCTCCAGATAATCAGCAGGCGCTCAGGTGCCTCACCTCATCCAGTCTTGCTGAAAATCACTGCTGGCTGTGACGTCAATGTAGTGTTTAAACTGTGGATAAAATTGATTTCGGGTATTTTGACTGGAAAAAAGTCTGACTTCTGCCCAATCGCTATCTCCTAACAAAGTTACAGAATGTGGACCTGTGGCATTTTAGAAAATGGCTCTCACCATGTCATTTCTTTCCCAAAATTCTGATGATAAATCGAAACTACACCCTTAGAGCTTTCAAATGATATATAGTTTGTCAGGATTGGATAAGAATTCACATGGAAAACACTGAAGTAAACGTAGGCGCCCCGCTGGCGAAACAGTGACATTTAGCAGGATAAAAATGTTTTGAGGCGCACTCTCTTCATAAATGAATCAATTACTCTCCCTACATAATTTATTTTATAAAACACTGTTAAAATGTCTATTCTAGAGGCTTAGACCTTTCCAACAATATATAGTTTGTAGTGATAGATTAACATTTACCTGAACAATATTGACGTAAAGTTAGGTGTCCCGTATACGGGACGGTGACGCTTAACAGATTAAAGGACAAGTTCGGTATTTTAGACTTAAAGCCCTGTTTTCATATTGTTTATGGTGAAATAGAATGGTTTTGACTGAAATTTCGACATTTGCGGCTGCCCTGAGAATTTTCGCGTGATTGTGTTTCATCTCACAACTTTCGTTTACAAAGACGTGAAACTCACAGAGTGGTCAGGGGTGTTCACTGATATGCTCACACAAAAATCGCTGCAAAAGATGCTTTCCAACAGCTGTTTTAGCATTCGTTGTTAACTTGTGGACCTATTTTTCCAAACGGCTCGCATCCGTACATTCTTCCGCTTAGAGCTTGAATAATAGACACTCCAGCCCAGGTGGTGGCGCTAATCCGCCTTTGCCAATTGCAAGAATAGAAACAAAGTTCCCGGCGCGGAGTAATACCGTACCTCACAGGACATGTAATACAAGAGTTGGTAAAACATCTAATACAATATGGAGTTGGTAAAAACTACGATAAAACCTGTTGGAATGCATCTTTTGCAGTGATTTTTGTGTGAGCATACCAGTGAACACCCCTGACCACTCGGTGAGTTTCACGTCTTTGTAAACGAAAGTTTAATGCATTTTAGGAAGGATTGTTCCAGTGCACCATTTAACCCATTGTAGAGGTCTGAGCTGAAACACAAACACGCGAAAATTCTCAGGGCAGTTGCAAATGTCAAAATTTCAGTCAAAACCATTCTATTTCACCATAAACAATCTGAAAACAGGGCTTTAAGTCTAAAATACCGAACTTGTCCTTTAAACATTTTATTACAACATTATGAAAATGTGTTGGAAACCTTTTTATCGAAGACCAGAAGACTTGGATTTCCTCGAGCTGAGCCACGAGTCCCATTACAGTGTGTGCAGAATATTTTGATCACTTTTTTTGGAACACCTTTTACCAAACCACAGTATTTTTAATAACCAACATTAACTTTGTATATCTTTTCCTTTCATCCTATTTTATGCCCTGATGCCCGAATCAGGATTTCTTGTATAATGGTTGTAATATATGATGCGTGATAACAATAAATCACAGAGACTTAGATCAAACTGACACTAGCGTTTACTTCAAGTTCTTACTCGGTTAGTTACAGCTCAGGTGCGACTCAACTACAGCACCTCCAACAGGTAAGGAGTATTTACACACATTACTATACATCACATCTCCCCCTTTAAATGCATAACTTACCAAGCAGGATAACAAACATATTACTATGGTTTAACTGTAGATATCACAAATTGCACTTTGCTGACTTTCCACACAAAAGTACTCTCAAAATAAGACTATAACTTAAATCTGTATTGAAGGTATAATCAAACAAACAATAAAGACACTCTTTATACATCTATCCACAATGTGTTATGGCGAAAAGAATTTAGGTGGTTTTATCAGTCTGCCACATTGTGATCTCTTAAATTGTCCTTCATTAAGTCCAGTTGGTGTTAGAGGACTTTTCCTAGGTGACCGTACAGGTGATTGCAATGGAATTTCACTTTCTGCAGATTCACTGTCTACTGTAGGAAAGTCATCCAGATCTAGAGAGAGTGGAGTCATTTCTCCAGTTTTTAGCAAACACCGTCTGTTTCTCCTGAAGATGTTTCCATCAGGCGTTTGAATCACATATGATCTAGGTTTTTCATGACTCCTCAGCACAACTGCTGGTTGCCAGGTATTTTTACTTTTACTCTCACATTCTCTCCATCTGCTAGAAATGGTAACTGTTTTGCTCCACTATCAAAATAATGTTTTGCTTTAGGTGCCTGCTTTTGATGCTCTTATGCACATTGCCATGAAGTTGTGGTTTCAACAGGTGTGCTGATGTAGGCAGTTTTGTTTTCAATCTTCGACCCATAAGCAATTGTGCCGGAGACAATTTCACACCATCTAAAGGTGTATTTCTGTATTCTAATAAAGCAATATAAGGATCTCTCTGACTTTCCTGTGCTTTTTTTAACAGGTTCTTTACTGTCTGAATTGTTCGCTCACTTTGTCCATTCGACTGCGGAAATCCAGGACTAGATGTGGAATGTACAAACTCCCAATTTTCTGCAAACGCTCTAAATTCTCCACTTGAGAATTGAGGACCATTGTCCGACACCACTTCATCTGGAATTCCATGTCTCGCAAAGACGGATTTGAGAGCAGTCACAACATACTTGCTTGTTGATTGTGTGAGTTTAACAATCTCTGGAAATTTTGAAAAGTAATCCACACACAGTAAATATTCACCTTGGTTAAAGTGAAACAAATCTACTCCCACTTTCGCCCATGCTCTGTCTGGAATGTCATGGCAGATGAGTGGCTCTTTGGCGTTACTACGTCTAAAAGTATTACAGATAGGACACTTCAACACTAAATCTTCAATTTGGCTTGCCATGCTTGGCCAGAACATGACATCTCTTGCCCTTTCCTTCCATTTAACCACACCTAGAAGAGATTTATGAACTCTTGCCAGCATATCAGCTCTCAAACTTTGTGGGACTACAAGTCGCCAGTTCTTAAAGAGTAAGCCATCGGAACAGGTAAGTTCTTCTCTGAACGTATAGTATTTTTTTATTTTTGCTGAAACTTTTCTTATGTCAGCAGGCCATCCTGACTGAACTAATTCCATAACAATCTTTAACTCTTCATCTGCTGCTGTTGCAGTTTTGAAAGTATGCAGCTTCTCTTTTGAGATTGGCAAAAATACTGCTAAAGAAAGTACTTGCAACTCATCTTCTAGGAGTGACTCAGTTTGTTCTTTCAAATATGCTCGGCTCATTGTGTCTGCTATATATAACTCTTTACCAGGCTTAAAGCTGACACGCAAATCATAAAGCTGCAATCTCATCAGCATTCGCTGAAGTCTAGGAGGAGTTTTGTGGAGAGTCTTTTTAAACACTGTTTCCAAGGGTTTATGATCAGTCTCCACTCGAACTGCCTTACCATAGATGTACTGATGAAATTTTTCACAGCCGTACACAATTGCCAAGAGCTCTTTCTCTATTTGTGCATATCGTTTTTGACACTCAGTAAGTGACCTTGAACCGTATGCCACTGGATGTCCTTCTTGCAGTAACACTGCTCCCAGGCCTAATTTCAACCTATCAAAGCTCTTCTGTTGCTCTGATTCCCAATGCCAATTTACATCATTTTCAAGAAGTTTCCTTAGAGGAGCACTGATGTCTGATAGATGTGGATCAAACTTAGCCAGATACTGTAGCAGGCCTAAGAACCTCATCAGTGCAGCCTTGTCCACTGGCTCTGGCATGTTCTGTATTGCTCGGACTTTCTCTGGATCTGGCTTTAACCCATCTGCAGTCAGAATATGTCCAACATAGCTGACTTCAGTCATCCTGATCTTGCATTTATCTTTGTTCAGCTTTAAATTAATGCTTCTTATTCTGTCTAGCAGTTGTCTTAGTCTCCTGTCATGCTGTTCCACGTCCTCACCCCACACCAGAATGTCATCCACTATGTTCACAACTCCTTCCAAGTCTTCTAGTCTTTGTGCAATGCATTTTTGGAACACTTCTGGAGCTGATACGATGCCAAATGGAAGTCTTAAAAAACGATATCTCCCAAAAGGAGTATTAAAAGTACATACAGTAGTTTGGAGCTCTCTTTATCCAGTTGAACTTGCCAAAATCCATGATTAGCATCAAGCACTGAAAATACTTTGGCATTTGGCATTTCAGATACTATTTCTTCAATTGTGCGTAATGGGTAGTGTTCTCTCTTTATAGCTTTATTAAGATCTTGTGGATCAATGCAAATCCTCAGCTTCTTAGGCTTAACCACAGTCACCATACTGTTTACCCAATCAGTGGGCTCGGTTTGCTTAACGATAACTCCAAGATCCTCCATCCTTTTGAGTTCCACTTTTACCCTTTCCTTTAGTGCTACAGGTATTTTCCGTGGTGCATGTATAACTGGAGCAACATCTGGATTCAGCTGTTTATGGTGCAGTCCTGATACACATCCTAATCCAGAAAACACATCTTTGTATTCACTCAGTATGTCACTGTGATCCGTATTCTCTACTTTATAAACTCTTTTAATCAGTCCTAATTTTGAGCATGCTTCTCTGCCTAGGACAGCTGGTGAGTTTTCATTTACTATTTGGAATTCTAGCCCAAACTCATTCTCTTTGTACCCACATTTAAGCATGGCCTTACCCTTTGGCTCCATCGTGTGGCCAGAATAAGTAACTAACATGCAGTTTGACTTCATCAACGGCGTGTCCTTATTAGTGATTTTTTCAAAGTCTTTATACGACAACACGTTACACTCAGCTCCTGTGTCTAGCTTAGAGGTAAGTACAGAGTTATTTATTTTGAATTCTTGAGTCCATTTCTCATTTCCAGCTGTATAGACAGTATTCATTTGTACCTTCTGTTTCATAGCGGTTTGTTCTTGTTGTCTAACCTCAATTGTACCCATAAACATTTCTCCTTGTCCTATGTCGTGAACATTCTTCTCAAACTTTCTAGACTTGCCTTTGTGTTTTGGCGTTTTGCTCATGCGGCTAAAATGGTTCTTCCGTGAGCACTCAATACATATTTTACCATATGCTGGGCACTTCCTTGGCTCATGTGTATATCCACATCTTGTGCATTCGTCTTCATCTTTTCCTTTCTGCTTAACTTTAGCTTGTCTGACAGTTGATTTTGTTCTCGTAATTTTATTCACACCTACTTCTGCTTCTTCTTGCAACACTTTCATGTGGCTTTGTGTTACTTCGTTAGGACGACAGATATTCACAGCCTTTTCTAGGTCCAAATCAGTTTCCCTGAGAAGCCTAGCTCTCACAGTGTCATTATTAACGCCACAGACAATTCGATCTTTAATCAGCTCCTCAGTTAATTGTCCAAACGCACAGTCCTTTGCTTTATTTTTCAAATCTGTCACGTATGCATCAATTGTCTCGTTCAAACCCTGTGATCTCGTGAAAAACATATGCCTTAGATATGTAGCATTCTTCCTCGGCTCACAGTACTCTTTAAACGTGTCTTTGAGCACTTTTAAATCATCCTCAGCATCATCATCAAATTCCATGGTATTAAATACCTTTATGGCGTCATCACCAGCCACGTGAAGGATGGTAGCATGATTAGCATGAAGCTAGCATGATTAGCATGAAGCTAGCATGATGCTAGCATGATTAGCATAAAGCTAGCATGATTAGCATGAAGCTAGCATGATGTTAGCATGATTAGCATGAAGCTAGCATGATGCTAGCATGATTAGCATGAAGCTAGCATGATGCTAGCATGATTAGCATGAAGCTAACATGATTAGCATGAAGCTAGCATGATGCTAGCATGATTAGCATGAAGCTAGCATGATGCTAGCATGATTAGCATGAAGCTAGCATGATGCTAGCATGATTAGCATGAAGCTAGCATGAAGCTAGAATGATTAGCATGAAGCTAACATGATTAGCATGAAGCTAGCATGATGCTAGCATGATTAGCATGAAGCTAGCATGAAGCTAGAATGATTAGCATGAAGCTAACATGATTAACATGAAGCTAGCATGATTAGCATGATGCTAACATGAAGCTAGCATGATTAACATGAAGCTAACATGATTAGCATGAAGCTAGCATGATGCTAACATGAATTAGCATGAAGCTAGCATGATGCTAACATGAATTAGCATGAAGCTAGCATGAATTAGCATAAAGCTACCATTTTGCTAACATGAATTAGCATGAAGCTAACATGAATTAGCATGAAGTTAGCATGATGCTAAAATGAAGAAGCATGAAGCTAGCATTATGTTAACATGAATTAGCATGAAGCTAGCACAATGCTAAAATGAAGAAGCATGAAGCTAGCATTATGTTAACATGCTAGCATCATGCTAGCTTCATGCTAATCATGCTAGCATCATGCTAGCTTCATGCTAGCATCATGCTAGCTTCATGCTGATCATGTTAACATCATGCTAGCTTCATGCTGATCATGCTAACATCATGCTAGCTTCATGCTAATCATGCTAACATCATGCTAGCTTCATGCTAATCATGCTAGCATCATGCTAGCTTCATGCTAATCATGCTAGCATCATGCTAGCTTCATGCTAATCATGCTAACATCATGCTAGCTTCATGCTAATCATGCTAACATCATGCTAGCTTCATGCTAATCATGCTAGCATCATGCTAGCTTCATGCTAATCATGCTAGCATCATGCTAGCTTCATGCTAATCATGTTAACATCATGCTAGCTTCATGCTGATCATGCTAACATCATGCTAGCTTCATGCTAATCATGCTAACATCATGCTAGCTTCATGCTAATCATGCTAGCATCATGCTAGCTTCATGCTAATCATGCTAGCATCATGCTAGCTTCATGCTAATCATGTTAGCATCATGCTAGCTTCATGCTGATCATGCTAGCATCATGCTAGCTTCATGCTAATCATGCTAGCATCATGCTAGCTTCATGCTAGCATCATGCTAATCATGGTAGCATCATGCTAGCTTCATGCTAATCATGCTAACATCATGCTAGCTTCATGCTAATCATGCTAGCATCATGCTAGCTTCATGCTAATCATGCTAACATCATGCTAGCTTCATGCTAACTTCATGCTAATCATGCTAACATCATGCTAGCTTCATGCTAATCATGCTAGCATCATGCTAGCTTCATGCTAATCATGCTAGCATCATGCTAGCTTCATGCTAATCATGCTAACATCATGCTAGCTTCATGCTAATCATGCTAGCATTATGCTAGCTTCATGCTAACATCATGCTAGCTTCATGCTAATCATGCTAGCATCATGCTAGCTTCATGCTAATCATGCTAACATCATGCTAATCATGCTAGCATCATGCTAGCTTCATGCTAATCATGCTAACATCATGCTAGCTTCATGCTAATCATGTTAGCATCATGCTAGCTTCATGCTAATCATGCTAGCATCATGCTAGCTTCATGCTAGCATCATGCTAATCATGCTAGCATCATGCTAGCTTCATGCTAATCATGCTAACATCATGCTAGCTTCATGCTAATCATGCTAGCATCATGCTAGCTTCATGCTAGCTTCATGCTAATCATGCTAGCATCATGTTAGCTTCATGTTAATCATGCTAACATCAGGCTAACTTCATGCTAATCATGCTACCTTCATACTTAAACATTCTAACAGCCAGATAGCCTACTAAACTAAACTTCTGTCAAACCGTTTTAAACGTTCAAGCTACGCTTTTTCAAGCCAACATAAAGTTTGTCTTCAAACTTTAATATCTAGTTATTATTATATTCCGCTTTCTTCTGAGACTAAATTTTCGACACTAACTCGTCCTAGAGCTTTCAAGCTACATGCACCAAATTTTCCACGGACCTTCAGACTGGTCTGACTTAGTGTGCTATATCTTTTCTAACTGATGGGACCTTCCGAATTCCTAAACGGGGGGCTCGAACACCCCAAAATTTCCATTGACTTAACATTGAGACAAACTTTGATGGGTCATAGCTGCGAGTGAGAAACTTGTAGAAACTTGTGGCTTACCACATTTAAGGAGGCTGACAGACTGTGTAAGAACATAATTAGCATGAAGCTAGCATGATGTTAGCATGATTAGCATGAAGCTAGCATGATGTTAGCATGATTAGCATGAAGCTAGCATGATGCTAGCATGATTAGCATGAAGCTAGCATGATGCTAGCATGATTAGCATTAAGCTAGCATGATGCTAGCATGATTAGCATGAAGCTAGCATGGTGCTAGCATGATTAGCATGAAGCTACTATGATGCTAGCATGATTCGCATGAAGCTAACATGATGTTAGCATGATAAGCATGAAGCTAGCATGATGCTAACATGATTAGCACGAAGCTAGCATGATTAGCATGAAGCTAGCATGATTAGCATGAAGCTAGCATGAAGTTAGCATGATTAGCATGAAGCTAGCATGATGCTAGCATGATTAGCATGAAGCTAGCATAATGTTAGCATGATTAGCTAACATTAATATGATTAGCACGAAGCTAGCATGATTAGCATGAAGCTAGCATGATTAGCATGAAGCTAGCATGATTAGCATGAAGCTAGCATGAAGTTAGCAGGATTAGCATGAAGCTAGCATGATTAGCATGAAGCTAGCATGATGCTAGCATGATTAGCATGAAGCTAGCATGATGCTAGCATGATTAGCACGAAGCTAGCATGATACTAGCATGATTAACACGAAGCTAGCATGATTCTAGCACGATTAGCATGAAGCTAGCATGATGTTAGCATGAAGCTAGCATGAAGCTAGCATGAGGCTAGCATAATTAGCATGAAGTAAGCATAGGTTAGCATGATTAACATGAAGCTAACATGATTTAACGTGAAGTTAACATGATTATCCTGATGCTAGCATGATTAGCATGATGCTAGCATGATTAGCATGAAGCTAGCACTATTTAGTGTGCAGCTAACAAGATTTAACATGAAGTTAGCATGATTTAGCATGAAGTTAGCAAGATTTATCATGAAATTAGCATAAAGCTAGCATGAAACTAGCATGAAGCTAGTATGACATAGCATGGAGCTAGCATGACGCTAACATGACCCAAATACCCAACCCCCATGTCTCTATGATGTTCAGATCCAGAGATATAAGGCTTTGTTTATTATGTTGCTAGGGTGTTCATATTTGGTTGCTAGGGGCGTGGCTTAATACCTCAATAAGGATGCCCTCAAAAAATGCCCTAAAAGTTGTGATTGGGCTAGCCAAATGTCAAATAATAAACAACCAATGGGCTGCTGATTAGGTGTCTTCTGGGCCGGTCTGTCCGAAAAAAAAAAACATCTTACGCTAACTTTTTTGGAAAAATGCAGTTCATTGCCACCGCGCCTCTAAAGCGCCATTAATGAATTACGTTAAAAAAAAAACAAAAAAAAACAATGAAAGAAAGCAACGAGCTGCATTGTGCGATGTAAGAGTGTTATGGGCTGGTCAGACAAAATAAAAAATAAAAATCATATTATATTCACCGGCCCCCAAGGACGTCGGCCCACCATGCCCGGTATGCCAGATTACCAGTCCAGCCATGGTACCAACGTAGCACGGCAAAAAGAAATGACTGACGCTCATATAAGTCAATCTGTGGTCTTCATTAAATGCTTGAACTTAATGGTGAAATTTGATTGGTTATGTGATGTTGGAGAGAACACTGAACCTGGGACAGCAAGCAGCACACAATCTAAATTAAGTCGCACCACATGAAAATGGGCAGTCACACAAATGCTCCCAAATATATTTTAAGGTCACAAAGATAACTTTTTGGATCAAAATTTTTTTGAGCCTTGTCAATGTGCACAGATCCAGGAACAGTCGTAACCCAGTGGCGAACCGTGGGTACTTCAGCTGGGCCTTTTAAAATATGCAATGAAGTGCAAATGCCTCTCCATCCATAATACTAGGCTATTCGTATTTCGTTAAATCATACAGTGAACGTGTAAAAATTCTGAGCACGCAAAGTTAAATTACAGAATGGGCATTGTCTGCCTTTAAATGCAGTTTTAAAGTTTAAAATTACTTTAATCTAACTGATAAACACAAATACAGACTCTGCTGCTCTGTAATGACAGGGGCTCTGTAAATTTGCATTTAACAAGCTTAAATTATGTTCTTTAAAGGTGCTCTCCATAAGTTGAGAAATTTCTAACCGTTACTGACACCAGTGGCCGTTATAGAAACTGCAGCCAGTCTCATGCTCGTTCTCGGTGGGCACACTCGTACGACTACGACCACAACAACCAGAGTTGCCGTAGCAACCACAGACAGCTCATTGAGATTCACCAGCATGTTTACAAATGTAAGAAAAGTTACAGTACTGTAAGGTTATTGTTTGACAGACCATATTTTAGCAAAATGTTGCAGTGCTACTTTATATTTTCAACAGAAGTCTACTTCTAAACGTTTTGTAACACGACACTGTAAAACACACTCCTGACACTCACAATCTTAATGCACTCGTGCTCTGAATAAAGATAATTCATATAAGAAAGTAACTTTTGAAACGGTCCTGTGCTACATGCTATCGTTAGCATTACACCACAAAATAAATGCTATCGTTAGCATTACACCACAAAAACAATAACATAATATATTACAGATGCCCTGTAACCAATCCGATGTTTACTCTTGTCTTTTCCCCGAAGTTGGTCATGCACTATTTTGGCCGCACTAGATAAGGATTTTTTTTAAACTTACAAGGAGTTTCCGTGAGTGTCTGGATTGTGCTGGAAGTTGGTCGCTTCTTTCAGTCTACAGAGTCCATTTGAAACATGCTAGCGATTGCCGCTGTTTACTAATGACTGCCGTGCGTCTATATGGAACGTCCAGGTAGACGAGCACGCGCATGACGTCACATTTTGAATTTCGCGCCAATTCGGACCCGACTTCTCCACACAGAAAAGAGCCTACAGGCTGATAGAGACAACCGTGGAGGACACTCAAGGTGTCATTCTTTCTATTACATTATGGTTGCCTCATAAATATACAAATGAAAACTCTATCGTAAAGATTTTTTTAAGTAATAACTTAAATCCAGCCCCTTTATTTTACTTTTTATTTTTTGGAAATATATATTTAGCTGTAGGATACCTTGTTAGTCTTTTTCATAAGGGGAAATATAGCACCTTGCGTTCTCAGTGCACCTCCTTGTGGTTTATAACTGTTGTTATAAGATATCCAGGGCTCGCAAAATCTCTAGCCCGAGCCTCGAGGGCTACCAAAATGTATCTCCGCCCTGCCCATCGGGTATAGCGGGGAAAAAAATATTTGAATGTTTTCGCATTCTCTCAGATTTAGTTAGGAAATTATATTGTATGTAATTCGGCGTCGTCTGTCAGTCATTACTATCCTCACGTAACAAGTGAAACTGTCAGGAAGTAAAAGTATAATTAAACCCATTATTTTTCTCGTGTTCGCGATTCTCCCGGCTGTGCTCTTCACGAGTACGCGCTTAAGTTATTTCGTTTTTACTTCAGCCCTATCAAGCTAACCACAACGTCAATCACGTTTTCCGCCATTTACCTCAACCACTCTCACCGCAGAGATTCGGGGCATTAGACTGTATTAATATTAACGGTCTATGATCTTCGTCTTTGGTGTTCAACGGCTGCTCGCATCCAGTTTGTTGCATGCTTAGGACTTCATGAAGGCTTACAATGTTTTGTTTTTTACCCGCCCCCTTGAAATCAAAACGTGATTGGTTGATTTGCCCGTCACTCTCCACACCAAAACACATTGCTTGGCCTTCCCTGGGATTCATGAAGTCCTAACCAATGAAAGAGCCAGATAACCGGGCCTTAATAAATTCTGATTGGATTAGATGTTTTCATGACATGAACCTGACAGTAAGCTTAACGTTAGAACATAGATGAGAGAAAATATATTATATGTATTGTATTAAATTGAATTAAATAAAAATTTTAAAATGTAAAAACATATTTTTATTGAATACTATATTATTTATTTGTATTATTATTATAAAAAATCTTTTTATAAATTTTTTAGGCCTTCTCTGAAGGCGTAGAAGGCCCTGAAGGTTCCCCACTGTCGTAACCCAATGCCTTTCATAGGTTCAATGAAGTAAGGGCTGAAAAAAGGGCTAGAGGACCAGTTCGATCACGTCCTTTACCAGCAGGACAGCGATCTCTGCACATAAGACGTGAGCATTTGCACAGATGCCTGGCTCAGGACTTTCTTTAGATGCACAAGGTGCAGGATATAAGAAGGGGAACAATTAGGAGAAAAGAGGGAACAGGTGCGATTGTAATGAATGGGAAAACGAGAGGGAGTGGTGAGAACACGTAGACACTGAGCATGCGGCGAGCTGTCAAAACAAAGCCACGTACACAACAGAACAGAACGAAGAGCACAAAAGACAACAGAAGTCAGAGCGATCAGACCGGAGACATAACAGATACTTTGTTTGCACAGTCCTACCATAATTTTGTCACTCCTAGACGTACGTCTGGCATCAGGGGAGAAACGTTTACCTCGATGAAGGAAAGTCATTGTCTCACCAGGCTATGTTTATTTGGCTATCCAGTGCTGAGCTTCGGTGAGCTACGCGGCGCACCTATAATGCGGGGGGAGAGAAAACTGTCCTTCTGTGGCCCCAAGCAACCCCTCCACATCTGTGAAAACTACACCTTGCTCAACTTGCTCTTCATCCTCTTCCTCCTCTTCAGGCTCAGGGGGAGCATACATTTTAAAAGCTTTAACAAAATTTGACCCGTTGTCTGTAACGGTGGCGGTGATCTTATGTGAAAGGCCAAACGCTGAGTGAATCTGTTCCATTTCAAAGCCTATAACATCATATGAATGCCTGCCCTTTATTCTTTTGCATGTGATGGAAGCTTTCTTACATTCAAGTTGCGTGGATTGATCCAGTGCACAGTAATTCCCGGAAAGCTTCGGTTATGGCTACTCCATATTTCCGCAGTGATTTAATTTCTTTAATTTAATCTCCATTTTTAGATAACATTTGTCCAGTTAAAGTTTATGATCTGAACATGGGCGCCTGTCTCCTGTTATTGGTATTTTGCTAAGTATCTTTCTGAACGCGGGAGACTCGACCGAATTGATGGGCAACATTTCAAGGATAATGAACGAAGCGACAAGTTTGTTCAACTCTTGTTTAGTTACCTCCTGGTGGTGAACAGGAAGTTTTAGCTGCTTATTTGGGGTTGAACTCAACATATCATCATTTCCCCAACAGGGATCTTAAGCTACAAGCTTCATGTTAGCATGTTTTCCTTTCAAATGCTTGGTGAGGTTGGCATTCGAGTTAAGGGCAGTGGACAAAAGTTTCTCACCAAGACACAGTGTACACCTTACACTTACATTCCTCCCCTTAGTTTCAACGAGTTTGAAGTAGTGGAAATACCTCTATCGCACAAAAGTTAGCGTCGGCTGCTTCTCGCTTGCCACGATTTCTTTGCAGACTGCCACCAGCCTCTGTCACATGTGTGGACCTTGTGAATATTGCGCAAGCGCGCAGATGGCAGTGTCGCTGTTAAATCTAACCAAAAGTAACGTTGTGCCGAATTGCAAAATGAACCAAATTTAACATGTTATAAACACAACACTGGAGAAGGGTGTCCATGCCAAAATTCTCAGGTAGTTGGTTTAGCTCTGTTCTGGTCTCCAGCAGTCTTCTCAGCATATCAAAAGTGCTGTATCCAGGACCAGAGTTTTTGCCACATCTTTTAATTAAAGTCTTCAATAGCTGCTGATGATTTCCTTGCACTGTGTACTAGTTTTCCTGCTTTTGTTATGACTGATTGAACACTTGTGTGCTTCATGGCATCTTTAAGTGTGAGCTGAAGTGTGTGGGCTAGGCATGGCATTCTCTGGAATTTGTTCTCCCCATCTTCTGACAGCTTAAGTTCTTAGCTCTCAAGTTCCCCATGCATCTAATGTCTGATCAATGAAGCGAGTAATGGACTCCACTGTGTGAGGGTGCTCAAAGTGGTGCAGGTTAAGCAGGGCATGGTGAACCTGGCCTCCGGGGTTGACACATCCATAAAAGATGATGTTAATCCTCTCTTGCTCCAACCATCTACACATAGGGTCAACTTTCTCGCATCCTTAACTCTTTTAATTTCTGCTTTGCCGCATTCATCTTAGCCCAAAGGCTGTTGTCTCCAATGGTTTTGAACTTTGGTTCGAGTACAATGGCAAACTTTTTGAAGGCAATCGACTTACACAGTCGTGTATACAGCCCAGTATCAATAAACCGATTAACCAATGCTGTTATGATTGCTATTTTTAGTTATTTATGCCAGATTTATGTGAAGCATAAATGGATTTTTGTAACATGTAATGTTTATTTTTTTTAGATTTAGGCTCTGTTTGTGTTTTTTGTATGGTTGCAATATAACTTAGTGTTATTGGAATCTAGATCACTGACTTTGGCTTGTATTAATTATGTCAGATAGTATATACTGTAAGAAATGTGACACTTACAAGGTGTGTACTTAAATGGCTTTTTAAATTTTTTATTTACAAATTATTAAACTGAATTTATATTATTTATTAAGTGCAAAAAGTCTGTCACTTTTATTAGGCAATACACAATGTAGGTCCAGAATATAGCTGTGATGAAAATGGTCAGTGAGAGTCCATTGTGCCTGCAGAGCCTGCCACAGTGTGAGGAGAGCAGAACTAATGGGTCAGAAAGCTTGCTGGTTCTCACAGGACAGCATCAAGCTACTGTCATGCTAACACATTGACCCCAGGGAAGTCAACGAAAATCGAGCAGGAACAAAACATTTAACAGTTGATCGCTGTCAAAAAAGTTTAGCAATGACGTCCCTAGGATATCAGCATCAATGACAGTGTTCTTAATATGACAAAGTGTTTCAATTAATGCCATTAATGTTTATTTTTAATCAGTGTATACAACTAGTCAACTAAATGAATATAATATGGCAAAGATGAATGTACATTTATACATTGACTCAATAGATTTATAGCATTTTGAAAAAAACCTTGGATTTATTGCATTTTGCGGAAAAAATAATCAGTTTTTATAATAAATCTTTGAAAATCAAATTATAGATTTGAATTATGTATGTTTGTATGTTATTATAACCTAAAGATGCTATGTGAAAGTTTGTAAAAGAAAATAGTGGTTTTCATTTTTGCACTTTCTTGGTATAGAAAACACGTTTTTACCGAAATTGGTCAAAATGTATTTATTGTGTTCTAAAACCAAACTCTTCATACTTAGTTAATTACTACATCACATTGTTGTCCAATTAGATTTTCATCCTTGAGTTTCTTAGAATAACTATTTCGCAATCATATGTTTTTTTGTATTTTCCTCTGGTTTTAACAAAATTATGTAGCATTTTGGTGCAAATATGCAAAATAGTAAAGCAAAACTTGAAGCTAAAATAGCAAATATCTCCAAGGCTAGAGTAAATTTTCCAGGTGTACTGACATAAGCTAGAAAAAATTCAACCCATACAGCACAGAATATGAACATACTAAATGTGATGAATTTAGCTTCATTGAAGTTATCAGGGAGCTTCCGAGCCAGAAAAGCTAAAATAAAACACACGCCTGAAAGCAAGCCTATATAAGCAAGAACAGCCCAGAAACCAACAGCTGAACCTAAACTACATTCTAGAATGATCTTATCGTTGTAATAACGCATGTTCTTATATGGGAAAGGAGGTGATATTGTTAACCAAAGCACACAAATTAGGACCTGTATTAATGTAAGGATAACAACACTTAGTCTTTGTTGAGGAGGCCCAAACCATTTCATAACAATACTTCCTGGAAGTGTGGCCTTGAATGCCATTAACACCACTATTGTTTTCCCCAGAACACAGGAGATACACAGGACAAAAGTGATCCCAAACGCCGTGTGACGTAACATACAGGACCACTCAGTGGGGCGACCAATGAAAGTAAGGGAACAGAGAAAACACAGAGTCAGTGAGAAGAGCAACAGGAAGCTCAGCTCTGAATTGTTGGCTCTTACAATAGGTGTTTGTTTATGAAGATAAAACACAAAAGATACAATTGATGTAACTAATGCTCCAATGAGAGAACAAACAGAAAGCACAATCCCCATGATTTCTGTATAGGAAAGGAATTCAATAACTTTTAAAACACATTTGTCGTTACTTTCATTCGACCAATACTCCAAATCACAAGAAAAGCAGTCACTAGAATCTGTGAAGAAATTAAACAAATATGAATACAAAGCACATTTCAAGGTCTCTGGCCATTGTACAGTATTATAGCATGAGCTACTGTAGTACCTGTGCTGTTACTGATCTCTCCTGGTGGACATTGTATGCAGTCATAACAGCAGATAGGTTTTCCTTTCTGTACAGCCTTCCTAGTGCCTGGAGGACAACTTGCACTGCACACAGACACCGGCAGCTGTAAAAAAAGAAGTCCCATGTTAGGCCCAAATAATGATTTCAATTGTGTTAGCATTGTAATGATAAGTGGCGGCTGGTGACTGCTCTTCCGAGGGGCGCAGATTCAAAATATGTGTGTGTTGTGTCATGTGCATCACGTGTTTTGTCAAAATAAGTGCCTGCTGCACACGCGTCAAAACCGTTTATGATAAAAGAGACGTTCACATTCACAAAATACACGCAAGATACTGCCTTAACAGTAAACTCTGATTACGCATTAGATTATGTGAGTATCTGGCAAACGCGAGCATCTTTTTTTATCATAAACCCTTTAGCAATGTCACTGATTTGCCAGGTCCTTCCACTAACACCCCTCAGTATCACCGATCACCTGAATTCTAATTTGCTACACCTGTCACCGTTCATCAAGACTCCACTATATATACCAACCACAAAGACACCGTCTGGTCTCGTCGAGCGCTAACTACTGTTACGTTTCCGATATATACCTGACTCCCATACTTTCTGTATTTTTCAGAGTTCCCTGGTCTTCATCATCGTCTTCATCTGGATTATTCTCCCTCAGTGTGTCTGTTTGTCTGTGGCTCACCCTTGGATTCCCTCACGATCACCATTTACCATTCATTCAATTGTCAATAAACTCTGTTCAGTTTTATTTACATCTGTCTCCGCTGTCTTCTGTCCACTGACAGACCGGACCAATAACTTAACATGTCTCAACAGGATGCTTTCCAGAATCTTGTGGACATATTATGATCGGAATTGCTACAGACACCTCAGACCACTGCAACTCATCAGGCTACCATACCCACAGTTCCCATGGCCAATCCAAATCCATTCTCTGGTGAGGCGCATGAGTGCAAAGGTTTCATTTTACAATGTGAACTAATCTTTGAGATGCAACCCAATCGCTTTCCCACAGACAGCAGTAAAATAACCTTTATATTATCTGTACTCACCGGCAAAGCGCTTCGTTGGGCAGCTTCCATTCGAGAACAGAATGGTTCAGTCCTTCAATCCTATCGTGCTTTCATCAACGGTTTTCAAGAAGTGTTTGGTTTTCCAGAAGGCGATAACTCAGTCTGTGATGAACTTTACGACATTAAGCAGGGTAAAGAGTCAGCTGCTGAATTCTTACTACGGTTTCGTACCCTAGCAGCCACTAGTGGCTGGGATGAACGAGCCCCTACAACTTACCGTAATGGTCTCAACACAGATCTTCATCTACAATTAGCAGCTTTTGATGATAACATCCGACTCGAACGCGTTATCCAAAGAGCGATTCACACAGAAAACCGTATGCTTGCATGTAACACTCCTCAACTTGCACTCTATCGCCCACCAGACCGTCCTCTCCAGGACCAGAACCCATGCAGTTGGAATCCACTCGCATCCCACTGTCAGAGTGACAATGACGCATCAATCAAGGGTTATGTTTATACTGTGCAGCAGGGGGCATCTCATTGCAGAGTGCCCCATCCGTCCACCCCGGGCTTTGGTGAGTATGGTTCAGCCAGAAAAATATATTTACACTCCTCTAACAACTAAAGTCAAGTTATCCTATCATAAATTCTCCATTATAGTGTCTGCCCTCATCGATTCCAGGTCGGCAGGGAACTTAATCTCCTCCCAGCTCTGCCGGCAGTATAACATCAAGAAAGAATCCATTGAACAGAAATTGAAGGTACAATCAGTCACTGGAAAACCCCTCAATCGCTCATCATTGAAACATCGATCCAGGGAAATCACTCTGACAGTGGGCATCCCACACCAGGAGAAGATCAAATTTCTGGTCCTGGAGAATTCCACCGCGGACGTGATTCTTGGACGACCGTGGCTTATTGAACATCATCCCGAGCTCTCTTGGGACACGGGAGAATTCAAACGTTGGAGTAATCACTGTTTCCCACATTGTTTTCCTGAGATACCTAAACCTCATCATCTTGAAAAACTCAAGGTATGCAGCACAACTATTGAAAGCCCTCAAGATAATGTATGCATGTCTATTCCTCCAGAATACTCAGAGTACGAGGATGTCTTCTGTTCCAAGAGAGCTTCGAGGCTACCACCTCACCGGCCATGGGTCTGTGCGATTGATCTCCTCCCGGGTGAACCAGTACCAAAAGGCAAAATCTATTCCCTCTCTATACCAGAATGGGAAACCATCTGACCTTCATCCGTGTGCTTATTATTCCTACAAGTTCAGCCCGGCAGAGAAAAACTATGACATCGGAGATCGTGAGTTACTGGCCATCAAATTGGCTCTTGAAGAATGGCAACATTGGCTCAAAGGCTCCCGTCATCCATTCACGGTGTTAACTGACCACAAGAATCTTCAATATTTCCACAAGGCAAAAAGGCTGAATCCAAGACAAGCCAGGTGGGCTCTCTTCTTTTCCCGTTTTCACTTTGTCATCTCCTATCGTCCAGGCACAAAGAACTGCAAAGCCGATGCGTTGTCCAGAATGTTCGCCTCAGATGAAGATCTTTCTCCTCCTGAAAACATCTTGCCAGAAAACATATTTGTGTTTCCCATTGATTGGAGTCAAGAGGACATCGTCCCTGATACCAATAACGCTCCGCCTGGCTGCCCCGCAGGTTTGAAGTATGTACTCTTGCAACATCGTACACCACTCATCACCAAAGCTACTTCCCCTGTTGGTACTGGTCATCCGGTTGCTCAACAAACCCTCTCGCTGCTTAAACATCGCTTCTGGTGGTCCAACATGGCATAAGACATCAGAGGGTTCGTGAGGGGATGTAAGGATTGCGTGATGGCAAAAAACGCTAAACATCTGCCCCATGGAAAACTTCGTCCTCTTCCTGTTCCTCATCGCCCTTGGTCACACCTTGGAGTGGATTTTTCATCAAATCTTCCCCCATCGCAAGGTAATTCCTGCATTTTTTAGTGGTGGATCACTTTTCGAAAATGTTACGATTAATACCCCTTAAAGGTTTGCCGACAGATATGGAATCTGCAGAACTCTTGTTCCAACATTTTTTCAGATACTTCGGTCTCCCAGAAGACATTGTTTCAGATAGAGATCCCCAGTTCATCTCAACAGTGTGGAAAGCATTCTTTAAACTCCTTGATGTGACCGTAAGTCTCTCATCTGGATATAATCCTCAAACCAATGGACAGATGGAATGGAAAATCCTGGAAGTTAGTTTCTTCCTCCGAACCTTCTGCCATAACCACCAGAACTCTTGGAGCCAGTTTGTACCCTGGGCCGAGTACACACAGAACTTGTTACAACAACAAGCTACTGGTCTCACTCCATTCCAGTGTTTCCCTGGTCAGAAGAACCCTGCAAAGTACCATCTGTGCAGCACTGGTTCCAAAAGAGCGATAGGGTCTGGGACTCAGCACATCACCATCTACAATCAGCCCTCCATCGTCATCAACAGCAAGCAGATGCCAGACGAGCCCCTACGCCAAACTTCCAGGTGGGAAATAAAGTCTGGTTATCTACACAGAACATTTGTCTCCAGTTACCTTGCAAGAAGCTGAGTCCCAAGTACATTGGGCCTTTTACTATCATTAAGGAGGTCAATCCAGTAGCCTTTCAACTCCGACTCTCAGCACACTACCGGATCCATCCAGTCTTTCATTTGTCTCAGTTAAAACCCTTCCACTTACCTGTCACCTCTTCTGTTTCCTCCACAGGACCTGGTGAAGAAGCCCCCCTCTTGATGAGGATGGAACCATCTACACCATCAGGGAACTATTGGACTCCAGAGGTCAAGGTGGGCGGCTTGAATATCTCGTGGATTTGGAAGGGTTTGGGCCAGAAGAACGATCTTGGGTTCCCTGTGATGACATCCTTGACCCAGAGCTCCTACAAGAATTTCATCAGGCCAATCCTGACAAACCATCCCCCAGACCCAGAGGCCGCCCTCCCTGCGGGGGAGGGGGGGTGTAGGTTGTTCTGTCATTGATTTGCCAGGTCCTTCCACTCACACCCCTCAGTATCACCGATCACCTGAATTCTAATTTGCTACACCTGTCACAGTTCATCAAGACTCCACTATATATACCAGCCACAAACAAACAGACACCGTCCGGTCTCGTCGAACGCTACCTACTGTTACGTTTCCGATATATACCTGACTCACATACTTTCTGTATCTTTCAGAGTTCCCTGGTCTTCATCATCGTCTTCATCTGGATTATTCTTCCTCAGTGTGTCTGTGTGTCTGTGGCTCATCCCTGGATTCCCTCACGATCACTATCATCATTTACCATTCATTCAATTGTCAATAAACTCTGTTCAGTTTTATTTACATCTATCTCCGTTGTCTTCTGTCCACTGACAAGCAGGCACTTATTTTGACAAGACACGTGATGCACATAGGTTAACTTGACGCGCCGAACACATATTTTAAAATGATGAACCACACACATGACGGGCTACATACATGTTGTGATGAACCTAGCATCATGCGCCCTTGAAAAAAGAAGTCACCCGCCACCACTGGTAATGAATCCCAGGGAAAATGCATACCAACTAAAACATGTGTAGCCTAAGGGGCGATACACATTTCACGTCTTTTGCTTGCTTAAGTCCGTTTTTTCAAATGTAGACGTGCAGTCTGCACACTTACAATGGAAGCAGGGTTCCCACGGGTCCTTGAAATATTTGAAAGTTTGTGAATCTGGGGGAAAAATGTAAGGCCCTACATACAAAGATACAGGTCATTGAAAGTGCTTTAATCTATTTTATGCAAGATTATTCAAATTATTAATATATTATTCCATATCATTCCCTGTGTAGTGTAAGATAATATCATAAAAAATTCTAGACTTTTTAAGCACACGTGCTAAACTGTTCACTTTAAATGCTTATATCTTGTGTATGCGAATGTTGATTCATACCAAAATGCTTTTTTGCATAGTTGTGTTTGACACATGAAAACGTCTCGGGTTAAGTATGTAACTGTTACTCCCTGAGAAGGGAACGAGACGCTGCGTCTCCCTTGCCATAATTCCTGTGTCCCTGTAATGCCGTCTTTGGCAAAATTTCAGATAGCAATATACTTCCTGGCTCCCGCGTCACCCTGTCTTTGTCGTTAAGCCTCACCATTGGTTGAATTTGATATACACATTCAGACGCACTTACCCCTGGAGACGTCCCCAAAGTGTCACCGCAGTGACGCAGTGCAAGTTCCCTCGAAAATGGTACTGTAACAATGTATATTTAAAAGTTAACACCATGTAACCTTGCGCTCAGTTGAAATGTTTCCCCACATTTAGTCCTTGAATTTGAGGGTATTGGACCTGAAAAATCCTTGAAAGGTCCTTGAATTCGAAGTTAACCAAGGTGTGGGAACCCTGTGGTAGCGAAGTGGTCGCGACATACAAGTGGTGCGACATGCTCGTTTTTACCAGGCCTTTCCACACCACATCGAGTTAAAAACATCTCAACTTTTCAGAATGCCGCAAGCGCACAGCAGATCATGTGACATAAACCAACCGAAGGTCGTGTTTTTCTGTGCGGTTTTATAGGCGAAATGTGAACCGCCCCTATGCACTTTACTTAACTTTGGACAAAGCATCTTTCAAATACAAAAAATATTAATTTTGTTATTATCGATTGCATTATTTATTTGCATTATTTCCACTATTGGAACAGGCATTTCATAATTTCTTATTGACGTACCTGCCTGCTGTTCTCAGCCCATACCATAAGTTCCTGATTAACTTTAAGACGTTGCTCTGGAGGCAGTGAGTGGTCATACGAACCAACCACTTTATACTGCATACCTCCATCTTCAGTTGGCTGCCAGTTAAGAAGATCATATTTCGCCACAGGATCACCATCCGAAAAAAATATTTTCTCACCTGTTTTGGCAGTGAAACTGACATCTCTCATATACTCCAGCACCTGATAATAAACACAAACATAATTGGTTTCAGTTCGATTTTTATTTTTTAATTCTCTGTCTTCTTAATCACCTTTCTTGGTGTGGGCACTTCTACTTTGCTGCTGTTGGTGGAGGATTTGACATCGTTTATCAAACTATGCAGTGCATGTGCAATAGCATAAGTTGCCGTGTACACTTTATTTGCCATGCGCATCTCTGATGCATCGGTATATTCATTGTGCACTTCTGTTAAGCGTTCTGAGCCAGTACAGCTACTTGTGCTACCTCCTGTGTTTCTGAAAGAGCACTGAAAGGTTGCTTCCCAAAAATCTTTCAAAAGTTCATTTTTTGGTTCTTGATTAGGGTGCACAGTCAAAAGAAACTCTTGCAGGCCTTCGAGCTTCATGTTCTGTAAGGCAAAGCCCATGACTCCCGTGAGGAAACTGTTTTCCTTTGTATCCTGAATAGTTTGAGAATTGATCCAGGATTCAGTACCGATCCACTGGATCCCAGTTATGTTATGTTGCACAATCAATTTTTTGTACGGGAGAAAATCTCCGATTGATATAAAAAGCACCACCACCTTGGCTGTTCCTTTTTTAACCACTTCCAGTGTTTTTAGTAGCTGCTCTTGTGTATCAGTTCTCAATACGGTCTCTGAGTATTCAACACAAATCCCCAATTCGTGTGCTGTCTTTAAAAATACTCCCATTCCATAGGTACCATAATCATTGCGACTGTTGACCGTTCCAACCCAAGTCCAGCCAAAGTGCTTGACAAGGTGAGCCATCGCAATGCTTTGATAATTATCACTGGCTATCGTTCTGAAGAAGGATGAAAACCTTTTTCTGTCACTCAAGCAGGCACATGAGGCAAAATGACTGATCTACAAAAAACAGAAAAAAACAAAGTATTAAGAAAATTATTGCTTTTTTCTCATAATTGACCCTAAACCCTGACACCATTCCAAGTTCAACAGCATTGTTATATTTACACCAATTTTTTTCATAGAGTTTCATTATTTTTAAAGTGCATCTTGTAGTGGTTCATTATGCATTGATTTATCATGACAACATGTGGCAAATAAATTAGAGAGTTCTTACCACAGGGAAACTGAAAGGGCTTAGTAAAGAGGCGATGGCAATGGTGGGAGAGGAGCTTGACTCTCCAACAATGGCTTGAACAAATGGTGGTCTAGAACAGGACTCATCTTGCAAAGTCTCTTTAAAGCCATTTAACAAAGCCAGGCATGACAGAATAGCCTGATTTATTGACCCACATGAATCATATATTTTATAGCCCAATGTGACACCAGGCAACAGCTGTGTGCTGTTATTTATCTCTTCTATGGCAAAAATCAGCGTCTGAGCTAATTTAAACTCACGAAAGTTAAAGCTGTGACAATAAACATCAGTCAAGTGTTACAGTACATTCTGCAAATAATCATTAAATAAGTATAATAATAGTACCTCTTTAAAAGAGATAGTTTACCCAAAAATGAAAAATCTGTCATCATTTACTGACCCTCAAGTTGTTTCTAACCTCTATAAATTTCTTTGTTTTTCTTTGATCTATCAATAATTTATCCCACCTTTTATAAATATAGTTATTTAAATTTTAGAATTACCTGTTTATTTATACAGTTCTAAAACATAAAACATTTACACTTTACAATAAGGTTCAAAAGAGAACATCAGTTAACTTTATTAGTTAACGTGAACTAATAATGAACTGCCCTTATACAGAATTAATCTTTGTTAATGTTAATTTCAAAAATTATTAATACTTTATGAAAATCTTGTTAACAATAGTCAATGCACTGTGAGCAAACAATTAAAAGCGTTATTTCTGTTAACTAACATTAACAAAGATTTTAAAAAAAATACTGTAACAAATGTATTGTGCATGGTTTGTTTATATTAGTTTATACATTAACTAATGTTAGCTAATGAACCTTATTGTAAAATGTTACCCATAAAACAGAAAGAAAAAACAAATAGATTTTAAACAATCTTAAAACGAATGTGTTAAAACAACACATGTTGTATCTAGTTAAGGACAACACATTTAATGACACATAACTTTGTGTTATTATTGGAACAACAGACTTTTTGTTGTTTTAACACTTCTTGTCTTGTCCCTTTCATAACACATATGTTTTAAATAGGATAACACAAAAATTTTTGAACAATGTTTTAAAAATTAACACATCCTTTCTTAGAGTGAACCAAAGGAATAACAGCTAAACAAAGACCAACTACAGTATAATACAAATGGAATGATAATACTGTAGGTCAGATCAAACAAGTGTGTTTTTAAAGGAGAAATAAAAGTGGCAGGTTGTTCCATAACCGAGGGCCTACCCCGTTCTTTTCCCACTGCAAAGAAGCATCATACAGTCCAAAAGTAACAATTTCACAGTGTTGTTTGCTTCTGGGTTGCACAAATCACAAATTAAGATATTATTAACAGTATTATTTTTTCCTACTATAGAAGTCAATGGTGCTCCAGGTCTGCTTGGTTACAAACATTTTGCAGAACAAAGAAATTCATGCAGGTATTGAACAACTTGATGATAAGTAAATAATGACAGAATTTTCCTTTTTGAGTGAACCATGCCAGTAGTAGTATTTCTAATACTACAGTATTCATAATGCATGGTGTCAAAAAGTTAATCTCACACAGACCTGAAACATGTAACTGGTTCTGGTTTGGAAGTGAAAGGATGAATCTTTGCCACAACATTTCTATGAATTGAGAAAATCCCCCCAATGTTGATTTCTCTTTCTGCAGAAAGTAGTGGGGGGAATGGCTGGCTAAGCATTTTGCAGACTTCTGCTGTGGTTGGGATGCAAGCACCATATAGCAGCAGTAGCAGGAGTGACACTGTCTTCTTTGCCATGCCCATGTGAAGGTAGGCAGGAGCCTTTGTGGCAGAACAGGAAATGATTTGCCTTTTATCGTGTTTTGAAAATCCACTTGGGATCAGCATTATTACACGAGTTTGCTTTTTGCACTCATGGTGCAGTATGCAAGAAACAGCAGGTCATTGAGCAATTATAGTATTTTTTATTGTTTTAAAGAAAATATTGAACTACCTAAAGACCAATTGAAGTTGAACAACAAAATAATGATTTTCCTGCACAATCTTCCTGCAGCAATCCTGCTATTCATTTTTTCATTGAGTTTAGTTACAATTATAATCAAGGTTGGTTGTGTGTTATTGTACCTCATTGCTGTACCATCTCTCATGTCTTATTTTCTTTTGTGAAGTAGTTTATCAACAAATCATTTTTCTGAGTCAGATCTTTTTAATGATTCTCCAGCCTTGAGTGCAGTAATGACCCCCTGTGCAACATTATGAAAAATACCATTGTAGTGTTCAAATCTGAAGGAAACTTTCATCACTTTCAAGTTATCTTCTTCATTTTTGTCACATGACCTGTGGTGCCCTTGTGGCATTCTGAAAAGTTGAGATGTTTTAACTCGATGCAGTGAGGATGCGCCTGAAAATAATTTACGCATCGCGTAAAATTTACGCACGAGCTAATATCGTGCAATCTACATTTGAAGTAATGAACTTGAGCGCTCAAAAGACGTGATATGTGACCGCCCCCTTAGGTGTCACCCAGCCAGCAGCTCTACAAATATCTGTTAACGAGAAACCACAAGCTAATGCTCAGGATAATGCCACAGTTCTCGTAGAATGGGCTCTCAAATTAAGAGGGGGCTTTCGCAGGGAGCGTGAGTTTTGAGAACTAATTACTGGTGGTCCAATATAGTGAATCAGTAAAATATGCTCCTTGTCCTCCCTGACTTTGCACAGTGTCTGTGCGACGAGGCTCACTGGGGGAAATGCGTATTTGTGCAGACCCTGTGGCTGTGTGCCAGGGCATCCACACCGAGTGTTCCTTCGGTGAATGAATAAAACAGGCGACAATGGGTTGTCTCTAGAGAAGCAAACAGATCTACCTGCGCTCTGCGGAAACGTTTCCAAATCAGCTGAACCGACTGGGGATGGAGTCACCACTCGCTGGGGTGTGCTGCTCATGAGAGTGCGTATGCCGCTGTGTTAAGCGACCCTGGGATGTAAAGAGATCTCATATTCTTCCGATTCCAGATAAGGAGATGCCTGGGGATGTGCATCAGGTGATGAGAGTGCAGACCGCATTGCCGATTGATATACGCAAGGACGAGCACAAGATATACAATCCACAACTCGAGGCAATTTATATGCCAGTGCAGCTAGGGTGATGTTTAAACCCCCGAAGCTGTAAGCCCAACTTACATGGTCCCCATTCTGTGGGAGAGGTCTCTGTGCATATTATTGCATGCCTGGAGCCCTGTCAGCAGAACACCTGCCTTGAAAAATGATGGGTCTGACCACGGAGTTATGGCGTGCCAGTGTGATCATAACCCGGTGAAAACCGCTGTGTCATGCTCTCCTTGGGACTCAATCTTGAAGCCAACACTGAAGTGCTCTCATATGGAGCAGCCTGAGTGGTGCCATGGCCGCAACTGCAGCCATATGCCCCAGAACCCTCTGGATTGTTTCAGTGTGACCCTGCTCTATTGACTGTACATGCGCTTCTGTTAGACATGCTGTTAAATCAACCAAGTCCAATTCTATACTGAGAAAAGAGAAAAGTTTGCTCTTTTCCCAGTTGACCTGAAGACCTAAACGAGTGATCGATCTCTGTGCTCGCAAAGCATCTGACAAGACTGCATTATTATGAGTCAATCATTGAGCTACGCCAGAATGCGCACACCCCGCTCTCTCTCAGGGGTTTTTAAGCACCCCACCACTAACTTGGAAAGACATGGAGAGAGAGATAAAGCTCCAGTGTAAGACTTTGTACTGAGATGCCCACCCCTCGAACGCAAAGTGGAGAAACGGTCTGTACCAGGGGAGATTCAAGACATGAAAGTATGGCTGCAAACCATTTTTAATGGCTTCTTGTGAAGTGCTCAGTTTAGCGAATGCAGGTCCATGGTTGGCCCCAACCCGCTGCTTTTCTTGGGTATGTAAGTAGGAAGTAAGGGCAGTAAAACCCTGACCTCATCTCGGCTGGAGGGATGGCTTGATCGTGTTCTTTGTCAGTAGAACAGCAATCTCTGCACAAAGTATGTGCGAATCGGTGGTTTTGCCCGCGAATTGAATCGTGTAGCCAAGAAAGATTGTACGTAAGTGCCAATGTGATGGGCTGGGGAGCTCTTTTCAAGCCCCCAGATATCGAACGAAAGGGAATAATGAGACAATTGGAGCACCCGCAGCGAGCCGAGCAGAGGTGGTCACCGATGTGCTCTCTCTGGACACACAGACAGAAGTGTTGTGTAATGTAACACTCGCCGGGCTCTGCAGATGGGTGGCTGAGCTGGAGAGACTCCATTGTGAAGTTCCCGGCCACTTCAACACACCTGTTGGCGATAGAGAAGGGGGAGGATGTAGGGTTGTGAGCCCGACCATAGCTCCTGTGTTCCTCTGAAGACCTGGAGGTTTAATTCTCTCATTTTGTGGTTTAAAGAGCACCAATTATGCTAATAAATTAGCACGTTAGCACGTTATTGTAATATCCCATAGTACATACATGTTATTAAAACTTGAACTAATGCACTGTGAGTCTTATAAATTGCTTACATACCTCACCGATTTCTGCCTGTCTGGAAAACGCTCGGATTTAGTTCCTGTCTCCGCCTCCCAAAATGTCTAGTGTATTCGGGTTGGTCAGATGACTACTCAACTGTTATTTGTCAACTGGGTTCGGCGTGTGTTTGAAAGGTTACGCCCCTGACTACGCATGGGTTTTCCGGTTCTGACTGAGAGTCACAGGCAACGTAAACAAGCGCTATATTTCTCTATAAACGATGGTGTCTGTACTGCCTTACCACTTCGAGCTCGATCCAGAGAGTTCAGACGGCCGTTACGATATAAACGATCTCCGTCAATGAACGCGATTGGATTTAACTTTTTTAGGTGTCCTTAGCTCTGCCAGAATGCTAAACGAAGACGAAAATGTGTTGCAAAGACATCCAAAAGGTAATTATAACGTACTACATTACTTTGCAAACTATATGGAAACACCAAATTTATCACATAGAAAGTATTTTTTGAAATGATTATAAAACTATTTCACTTGTTAACATTATTTTACTATAGTAAACTTTATTATAAAAGACTGCTTACATACTATATTACTGTGCAAACTATATGGAAACACCAAATGTAGCACATAGAAAGTATTTGTTGAAATGATTATAAAACTATTTCATTTGTTAACATTATTTTACTATAGTAAACTTTATTATAAAAGACTGCTTACATACTATATCACTGTGCAAACTATATGGAAACACCAAATGTAGCACAAAGAAAGTATTAATTGAAATGAATGTTCTACATTATTTCACTATGGTAAACTTTATTATGAAAGACTGCTTACTTATAAGTGCTATGTTTTTACTTATTAGGTTTTAAGGAGAATGCAACAGGTTCCAGGGCCTCTTACCTGCGTGATTCATCATCCAGGTTTTGCACAAATTGTCTAAATCCCTACACACAGAACATTTATTGTACCGACTATAAGCCTTTGAGGTGCAGGACTAGAGTAAGTTTTATTACATTTTTAAACCAATAACACTTAAGTATCATTATAGTAACAAAGTACCCAAAAGAACAAAAGATGTAACTTTAAAGAAAATATAATAGTCAGTCAAAAGTGTTTTTTATTTATTACAAATATATATTTAAATGTTAAACAATATACAAATAAACATACTTTAGTAACCATATTGTGCTCTTGTTTCAAAAATTGTTCAATTCATTTCTTACAGCTATCTATTCAGATAAATGGCATATCAAAGCTTTGTCAGCTGGTGCTATTTAAGACGACACTATAAGGTTATCATCCTGTCGTGTGTTGTTCTCCAGATATGCTTGGAGCTTCCTGATCAGATCGGTCACAATTTTGGCTTTCGACGACCCATGCACTGATGATGGCATGCAATCACGTCCTCCTTTGAAGGTCTCTCAAACTGTGATGCCAGGTCCATTGGAATTGGGGTTTCCTTCAGCTTATCTTCAAATACCTCATCAAACACAAGCCTGATCACATCATCCACATAACTGTAGAAATATTGCAGTCAATAAATCTTTTGTTTTGATCATTTATTTCCCTGCTTCATACATTAAGTTTTTAATTATGAATGTATTTGAAATAAAAGATTACTGCTTACGGTATGTCACTCGTGTGTTTTGGGAACATAGCCTTGTACTTTCCCTCTCCTGCTTTTGTTACGGCTTGGTGACATTGTAATGGATGGCTGCAAGGTACAACCTGTAAAAATATAAACAAGCAATTAATTTATTGTAAGAGTAAATACTACTTTATTTAACACAGTTACTAAAATACTTAAATACCTGCACAGCATTCCAATAAATGAGAAAATCAATTTTTTTTTGCTGCAAATCTGAAATCTCAGGCTACGGACAGCAGAGGCATCCACTGATGATGGTGATGGAAACATTGTGAAACGATGCTACTGCCTGGGTTCCTATTAATATGCAGAGAAAAAAAACTTTGTCATCATCAGTTATACATCTAAGACTGGTAGTGGTTTCACTAGCTAAATACATCATATGTGTTACACACCTTTGCTCCTCATATGCCAGTCTGACTCCTTGTACTGTGTGTTATGATGTTGCATGTTTGCATACAGTGTAGAAGGATGTGTCCAGCTGCGAATCTAAGATATAGACAAATAAAACAAACATGTATTCAGTCAAAAAGACATATTATAACAATAGAGTACAACGACTATAAATCGTTAGACTATTCATTAAAACGTAAATGTATTACATATTACATGGCCCAACATTAGCAACACACATTACGTGTTTACTTCGTTTCAAAATCTAAGAAAGCTTCAAGTAAATACAACAGTAAAATACATATAACTTTAAACAAATCATCTGTACTTAGAGTTTCTTGAGTTTGATCATGAGAACAAATTTTATCGGTAACAGTTTAGCTGGTATTTGTATTTGTATTTAGCTTAGCAAGTTTGTAAACATGTCTAAACCAACATCGATAAAAAACGATAGTCTGCATAATTCAACATACACGTGTGTAAATATGGTACGTTGTTTATGAAATAACGTTACAGTATTACAACACAAAGCAATTAGCTTGCAAGCTTAGCTCTACACGCACATTATGTTAATCTCCGGTTACCAGTTACGTAACGTACAGTAAAAGGCTAATAATAAACATGAATACTTACAGCCTGTGATCCAGAAGTGCACAGTAATCCAACTTTTAGGAGGAGACGTCGCGCAAATCCAGCTTCGGTTCATGAGAAGCAGTTATTGTGAAAACTCCGTGAACAACTTCTGACTGGATTTTTCCGGAACCATATTAAACATGATGTCCTCTGTGGAAGTCCATAAAGTGCTATTTTGCCCTCGCATCTAAAGAGACAGCGTCTACTCGAGAGATTTAATCGCTTAAACGATGAAACAAGAGTTTGCAAACAGAGTCAAAGCAGGGACTCCAAACCTCCGCCGTTTTAGCTCTCTTCTGACTCGGCGCTCCCAACCCCCGTCTTTGAGGGCGTAACCAAGCAAAGCAGAGAGGGCTGAACTATGATAATGTTGGTCTTATCTACGTCACTAATCCCAGGAAGTAAACTGTTGCCTACAATCCGAGTGTTTTTTGTAGTCCTCGAAAGTTAGAGATGATAACTCACGTCATCGTTTTCTTTGAGGTATGTACTTTTTGAATATCGTTAGCATGTACTAATACAAACTTACACACAAAAGGATGTTTAAAAACGTGTATCTCATAATAGGTGCTCTTTAAACGTAATTAACGAAAACCAAGGATTTCCAACCCTGCCCTCCATCTCCAGGTCGCCCATCTCAGGGCCGCTTGATCTTGCGTTTTCCACCTCGGGTAGCAGGCTGAGCAGGCGGAGCGGACTGCTGCCAACAGATCTGTGTGATTGCCTCAGTCTGTTTTTTGACGGTCAAGAACTGCTGGGTAAAGGTCTCGTGGAACAGGCCGACGTGGGACACCGGAGCTTCTAGGAGTTGTATCTTGCCTGCTCCCGCATGTCAGCTAGGCACAGCCAGAGATGGCATTCCCGGACCACCAGGGTGGACATCGCAAATCCAACGGCTTGTGCGATGACCTTTGGCCTGGTGAACTTGTAGCAATGCCATTGCGTGCACGGCAGAGGCCACCTCCCCACAAGCACGGTAGCTACACTCCATCAGACTGGAGGAATACTGACATGCTCATGAGGGAAGGGTCGGCCGGTCCCTCCAAGTGGAAGGCACCGGACACTTCACTGTCAGAAAACTGCCGCAGCCCCACTGTCAAGAGAAGTGAGGGGTGACAGCTGATCCAGCCATTTCCGTGAGGAAAACAGGGTTTTTCCACTACTGTGTCAACTTGTCATGCAGCTTATGAAAGAATGGTACAGGTGGTTTGGACTGCACTGTTCTGGCACTCCCGAAGTACCAGTTGTTGAGGCGGAATATTTGGGTGGTGGAGGTTGTGTCCATTCCAAGCTGAGTGCTGCCGCCGCCCAAGCGAGCATGGCTGCCTATTTTGGGGTCGAGCTTGGGCTCCACAACCCTACCCAAAGGAGGAAGCGGATCCGAGTCGGCATCCAAAAATGACGCCCCTACTCCGCTGTTATGACAGATACCAAATCCTTGAGAAAACCAACAGATTCAGAAGCCATTATACACAACACAAGGCATACACTGAGATCATTCAAAGTGCTTTACCTAGAAATGAGAAAACAATATATAAGAGAAAAAAAAGATCACGCACCACCATCTCCATCGGAACCACAGTGTCACGATTTCGGTCTGATTGACCGCTCCGTCTTTTTCCTTCTCTGTGTTTGTTTTGTGTTTTGACAGTTTCACACGTGCGCGTCTGTCTCCCTTCTGCTCCGGTTTCCTGATTATCCTCTTCTGCCCTGCCGCTGTCCAGCAACTCCACTTCCTGGTTGTGACTGCTGCACTGTGAGGTTTCGTGACCACTGCCCCGCTGTTTTTGTTGGCCTTCATTGCCGATTGCTGTCCAGAGTGCTGGTTATGCCCGCTGTCCATCAGCACTGTGACGGATTGTGATCGCTGCCCAGCTATCTGTCGGCCTTAATTGCCGATTGGTCATCTCATCTCTCCCTGACACTGGTCTGTGGATTTCTACGTGCAGCAAGGCGGCATTGATCTCCAGTGTTTGCTATTGACTTTATCTCTCCCTGACTGGCACGGCGGTTGTTGATCTCCATTGTTATCTAATGTTTTGTGCTCCCTGGCTCAGCCCAGTGGTTTTCTCTGTCCTTTATTTAAGCCTTTATTAAAGTTTGTTTCATCTGCATCTGGATCCTCGCCTCAGTGTATTTCTATATACAAATCCTGACAAACAGGCTGTGGACCAGGGTGCTGAAAGCTGATGGTTGAGCCAGCAGACTAATTCAGCACTGTTATACAACAGTTGAGGCAACGCACATACTCAACTCAAAATGAGTAAATGAAAGAGGTGAATTTCAGTCGACTCTCTGCTGTGGTACTGTCCATCCAACCAGCTTCAGACACCCAAAGATTCTAGAGCAGATAGAGAGCTTCTTGTGAGCAGATGATCTGCTGGCTTTTGAAGCAAATAAAGCTGATTTGGTATTGCACCTGCCTCTTGTTAAATACTTGTGCGGAGGGGTGGTGCTGGTGGATGCAAGTACCTGTATGCCAATTTCATTGTTGTTTTATTAGTTTCTCGAAGTAGATTGGTCCCGTGAAGCGACAGAAAGGGAACCATAATTTTGTTCAAGTTCAAGTTCCTTTATTTTATACCCTTAGGTAAATTAGGTTTCAGTGGCAAGTTCACAGTTCCTCACACAAAAAAAAAAAAAAAAAAACAAAAAAAAAAAAAAATCAATAAAACAACACTAAAAGGACATCATAAGAACAGTAACATAAAATAACAATGTAAAATACATCAATAGATAGCAATTAAAAAATAAATAAATAAAACAATAAACCCTTTTTACGCCTTTAATTTATTCATGTGGTTAATCACAGCAGGGACAAAGCTGTTCTTAAATCGTTTTGTTGTGCAATGTGGTACTCTATACCGTCGATTTGATGGGAGTAATTGAAATTCATTATACAGGGGGTGATGCCTATCTCCTGTAACTGAAACACCCATTCGCTGTACCTGCCTGGTATACAGTAAAGCAGGGGTAAGTAAAGGCTCCCCAATCAACTTACTAGCCCATTTCACAATTTGGTTCATCGAGTTGCGATTTTTCACTGATAGATTTCCATACCAGGACACCAACGTAAACGACAATACTGACTCAATGTAGGCACGATAAAACAAAATCAACAATGTTTTATCAATATGGAATTTACACAATTTCCTCAAAAAGAACATTCGTTGATGCCCTTTTTTACACACAGCTTCACAGTTTCCTTCAAAACTTAACTTGGAATCAATAATTGTCCCCAGGTATTTATATGATTGCACACACTCCACAGCTTGACCCTTAATGGTTGTGACTTCATGCGTATTAACATTCCTTCTAAAATCAATAACCATATCCTTAGTCTTTAACACATTCAAATGAAGCTGAGACTCCTCACACCACTCTACGAAGTCTGTAATAACTGGTCCATGACCCGTCTCACCATTCTTAAGCAGACTGACAATAACCGTGTCATCTGCATATTTTAAAATAACACGATTCTCCCAATTGCTTTGACACATATTTGTATAAAGAATAAACAGTAAGGGGGAGAGTACACAACCTTGTGGTGAACCGGTAGAGGATGTAACTTGTACAGAGAGACTATTTTTTATCCTTACTCTTTGTGTCCTGTTAGTTAAGAAATCTAAAATCCACCCCCCTAAGTTATTACTTAATTTAAATTGTTCTGCCAGCCTATTGACTAAAACATGTGGTTGTATTGTATTAAAGGCAGAAGAGAAATCAACAAATAACACTCTTGCATGAGTCCCTTTCCCCTCCAAATGTTTCATAAGTAAATGTATTAAAGTGACTGTTGCATCCTCCACACCTCTTTTAGATCTGTAAGCAAACTGCATTGGATCTAATAAGCACTCTGATGTCCTTAATATTTCACATTTTACAAATCTTTCCAGTATTTTCATTAAAACCGATGTGAGAGCCACTGGTCTAAAATCATTTAAAATCTTGGGACAGCTCACTTTTGGTACAGGAACAATCATTGCATCCTTCCACACACTAGGAACATGCTGTACCCTCAAAGACATATTAAAAATATGATGAAAAACAGGACTCAATTCTTTGGCACAGAACTTAAGAACCCGCCCACATATATTATCAGGCCCACAACTCTTGTTTACCTTAACAGAGAGAAAGGCCCTTTCCACATCTCTTTGATTGATGCAAAAATGTTGGCTGTCTTCAAGATTGTGCCGTAGGTCCTGTATTTCCCCACTAAAAGCAAATGTATCAAAACGATTATAAAAACCATTTAGGGCATTTGCAAGTTCTAAATCAGAATTATACCCACCCAAGGTAATCAGATTATCATGATTTGAACTATTCTGCCCAATTATACTTTTCATACTAGACCAGGCCGAACCCAACTTATTAGCAGCCATTTGACTCTCAAGTCTCACCTTATAATTCTTCCTTGCCTGTAAAATTTCTATCTTTAACTCCCTTGTGGCTGCTTGTTTACTTAAATCAGTGGAATCACTTTGCTGGTACACTCGTCTCTTATTTTCTATTTTTGATCTAACAGATTTGTCCACCCATGGTTTGTTATTTGGGTAGATTTTAACCCTCTTACAGGGAATTATCATGTCTCTGCAAAACGCAACATAAGAACAGGTCACATCAGTCAGTTCATCCAAATCATCACCACAGTTTTCTCTAAATACATTCCAGTCTGTGCATTCATAACACTCTTGTAAGCAGAGTATGGATTCTTCAGTCCAGACTTTTACGTCCTTCACTTGTACTTTCTCTCTTCTTAAAATAGTCTTATATATGGGCAATAGAAACACACAA